>NC_068358.1:77172482-77460855 GCF_020536995.1 Dreissena polymorpha
TTGATATGAACTTGTTTATAAATTTGTATAAGTAACAGACACTTAAGATACGAAATAACTTCTATAACCGTATCGTTTAAATAGATGAGATTATGATTTGATCCACACAGTGTACGATTTGATCGTTCACCAAACATGCTTCAATCAACCTTTAAGTCAATATGTGTCAAAAAATATTGCGCCGTTGGTTTGTTTGTTTGCTATGTTTATGTATATTGATTATGTATTTTACCATTTAAAACATAATCATCATAGGCAAGAACACGAATGCATGACCATTTGTTAAAGTGTATAAAAACAAGAAATAAACCTGCTTGAATGCTGTTGTTTTTATGCCCCCGAAGGAGGGCATATAGTGATCGGACCGTCCGTCCGTCTGTCCGTCTGTCTGTATTTCCGTCACATTTGGATTTTGGTTTCGCATTTAGGTTTCGAAAAAATGCTCATAACTTCTATGTCGCTGAAGATAGCAACTTGATGTTTGGCATGCATGTGTGTCTCGTGGAGCTGCACATTTTGAGTGATGAACGGTCAAGGTCATCCTTCAAGGTCAAAGGTAAAATATATGGCTTCAAAGCGGCGCAGAAGGGGGCATTGTGTTTCTAACAAACACATCTCTTGTTTATATTAATTTTACACATTTTAGTACACAAAATGAACTTCATTTATATTTATTGATTTCTTGTATTTTAATTGTATTTCCCATTACATGTGTAATTGATCAATTCATACAAAATTGGTGGTCACATCTAGAAGTATCCTCCAAAGGTCAAATGTATATGGAGATTAAGTTGGTTCATTTTTCCTAGTTCCTTATTCCTTATTCGAATAAGGAATACGGAACAGTTCCTCATTCCTTATACAAGCTTAACATATTTGATATAGGGGCTTAAAGAAAAAAAATGCATAAAATTTTTAAATAAATCAAAACAAAATAACTCGAATACATTTACTTTATCATAAGCTTATGTAGTACGTTACATTTTCATGTTTCTTCTTCGCGCTTACAGAGGATTTCTTGTTTAGACCGAACCGGGATTTTGTACTTCGAATACTAACTTCACACCAACAAAACCTAAAGCATATAACACTATTATACATGTATGTGTTATAAAAGTGCAATCTAGTACATTTCAACATGATTGTTTTTATTCATAATCAAATTCCATTTTCGCGGCTGAATAAGGAAAAATTAATCAGCTCCATATTGCTTATCCAAGCCGAATAAGGAACTGGCATTTTCTTACTTTAACATCAACGAAATTAAAAAAAAAATTAAGTAATGATAATCAAGTTCCTTATTCAGTTTAAATAAGGAATAAGGAACTGTTTCCTTATTTTTTTATTCAAATCGAATAAGGCACTGGAATGCTCTTTCTTTTACTAGTAATTATAAATCAAATGAGTTTTAGTTGTTCGCTAAAGTTAATACCACGGGTTTCAAGCCAGTTTTCTTAATTACGATAAACCTGATAAACTGCCGCATCTGCCGCACCTCGCCGACAAGGAGTTGTATAATTTATGCCAAAGGTTGGAGTTCTTTATTTATATTCATTCTCAAATGGAAACGTAATGTGAATATCGTGTTCAATGGAATATTTTTGAACGGAGCGTTTATAGTAAAGAATCAATAATCATTGTAAGAAATATACGTGTCGAGGAAGAGAATGTTTATGAATGATTCAAATAGTAAACTGTCTGCTGCGTCTTAATCATATGGTATTTTTGCTCAGCACAGGTCATTCATAATCTGAGGCTATTACTTGATGCGGGAAAATAAAACTACTGCTGATCAACAAGTATAGTGGGATATCGAGAGTCCAATACACTATCACGCGTCTATTGCGTTACCTTGTTGATAGTGCTTGCTACTACAGCGGGGTTAAATTTGATATGTCTGGGAAACGTTCTTTTGTTCTCAACAGGTAGCAGCGATATCTCATGTGTTCTCAATTGCACGGGTGATAACAACGCAATTGTTTAGGCTTAATCTTTTTTATATTCACAGTTTTCAATTTATAAAACGTCGAACATGAGTTGCGAAATGCTTACTTTGAAATTAAGTTTGAAATTTACGTTTCTAAATAATAACATTGAAAACAAATGTTAAACAATTGTGTGTGTGTTTTTACTTGTTAATCGCATATTTGGTGGTGCGGTAGTCGAGTTGTAACACTCTGGTCTACCATTTCAGAGGTCCCCGGTTCAATTCCTGGCCGGGGCACTGTAAATTTAAGAAATGCTTCAAGTGTTTCCCACTCAACTAGAGATGTTCTGGTATGAAACCCTGGTAATTCTCGCGTGTGTTATACACTGAGCACGTAAAGAACCAAGGAATCTATTCGAAAAGAGCTAGGGAATTGCATCCGGATTCCTTGTATCTCAATACTGTCTCTTCTGCTTGCTGTCTCTTTAGCAAAACCAAAGGACCCCATTAGAAATAAGTGCTTGCACTTTCATGGGTTTTCCTTGACTACAAGGTCAAAAGAAATACTACTACTACTACCGCATTTATTATAGTTAAACAACACATTAGTGTTAGTAGATACAAATTATACCACGAGAGTTCACATCATATGTGTCCTCACATGGCTTATTATACATGTAAGTTTATTTCTCCACCTTCGAAATATATCGTATGTTAATATAAACACGCAGTTTTCTTTCGAAACATTCAAATCACGCTTTCATAGTCGCGTCATGCGAAAATGGGTCTTATGGCGTTTCGGCCAGCTTAGCTCAAGCCAAGCCTGTGCATTTGCGAAGTCTGGTCAGAGACAATGCTGTCCGCTATAAAATAACTCAATGTTTTATGGTGTCATTGTGTATCTCCTGACCAGACTGAGAGATGCGCAGGCTGGGTGGGCTATATCTATGATGGGCGCATATGGCATAATACCCATTTTCGCATGACGCGGACCTTTTTAAATCTCATTCCGAGTTGTAAATGTCATATTTTAGCACAATGCATTTCGACATAAAATTGAATTTGAATTGAAATTGAAACAGCAAACTGCCAAATAAGGGAAGCCTATTCATGCGTTTAGGAACGAGTTCCAGACGTGCTGACCGAGAACGGCAAACATTTGTGGTTCGATAATTAAACGCTTTTCTCTTAACGTGACACTATACTATTTCGGTAGTGGTTTTTTCTCATCTTGAAAGCAAAACTGTGTTCATCGATAGTCAATTATGTCTTCCCCTCTCAATTTAATGACCGAGTACAGACCCTGAAATTCTGCGAGATGGATTTTAACGCGTAGTTGTAACTGGGCCACAATTTGCGTCTATGTGTCGTTTGAACATGCAGAAAGTAGTCCGGAATTCCGTACATTGAACAGTGTTATATCCTTTACGCTGCGCACAGACACAGTGATGCAGCCAAATTTCAGGGGATTTCTCTCGAATCAACCTATAAAATATTTGAATGTATTCATTCGTGCCTGCTAGCGTTATGTAGAGGTTATTGAAGGTGAAAAACTGGATAAAACAGCTACGCCGAAAATGCGGAGTGTTCAATACCGTTGTTAAGGTAAGAGACTGGTTGACATCGTGTGAACTTCTGGGGTAACCATTCATGCATCAACAACAAGGTCAGGGTAAACAGCGTTGTCTTTATGACTACCTTATTCGTGAGTAGAAACAAAAGATGTGTAAGAGAAATTTCCATCATGAAATAATATTCTTAGTGTTATAGGTATTCGATATTGCAACAATATTCATTTAATATGATGGTGATTGCAAATTTTATTTTATATTCTCAGTATACCATTTTCATCACATTTGTAATGCTTTCAGAACGTCAAAAAAGAGAAATGTTTTTGTAATTTTGTCTATGTTATCTCTCTAACATAAATATGGGGACATCTCGACCTGTGCGTTAAGACACACTTTTTATAATGGGACGTGTTCATTTTAACTTGCGATTTAAAAAGCTATAACATAGTTTTGACAAATGAGTTGCGTCTAAGATTATGCAATAGCGAACAACTAAGTGCATTCAGCGTTTGGATTGTTACTTAATTTATTTGGAAACAGACAAAATGGCGCTGTTCTCATTGGTTATCAGTCCTACTTTTAGTTATTGAAGCTGGTAACTTTTTCCTTATTCGGACGCGAAAAAGGCACTAGGTTATCACTACAAAAGAGAACTAGGTAGGAATGTACTGCAATAAATATTTTTTATTATCAACCTATATCTACAGAGATTGTCCTTGATTTATGTGTCTCTTAATTCATATTAATTTATTTGTTTAGTAAGAAAATGCCAGTTCCTTATTCGATTAGAATAAGGGAATAGGAACCATTTCCTTATTCCTTATTCAAACCGAATAAGAAACTAGGTCATTAAATAAAACAGAGTAGAAATGTACTGTAATCAGTATTTTTATACCTAACCTACATTAACAATGATTTTCGTTGATTTATTGTCTCGTTGGTTCATGTTGATTTATAATTCATAGAAAAAGCATTCCATTTTTTATTCGACTTTATAAATGTAAAATAATGATATATGCTTAGGTTTTGTTGATGTGAAGTTAGTATTCGAAGTAAAAAACCCTGGTTCGATTTAAACAAGAAATCCTGTGCAAGCGCGAAGAAGAAACACATGTAACGTAATACATAAAGTAAGTGTATTTGGGTCATTTTGTTTTTATTAACTTAAGAATTGTATGCTTTTTAAAAAAACCTATATCACATATGTTAAGATTGAATACGGAATTAGGAAATGTTCCTTATTCCTTATTCGAATAAGGAATCAGGGACTAGGAAAAAGGAATCAACTTACTATCCATCAAATGTATGCGCTTTTTAAAGAAAACACACATATATAGAAGTATAACTCAGATACTTTTCTAACGCAACACTTTTCAAACTTGAATATCTCAGTAATCAGTTAAGATTTGGAATTAAAATTGCACATGTAATCATTGGACTATATTCTGTGTAAGATTACGATGCAATCATTCATCCGTGACAATTGGTCGCTTTTGCACGTGGGTATGCGTGGTTTCATCTTTTTGCACGTGAAAATGGTGAAACGCTATATGATTTTAATTGTTTTTCAATTTCTTCATTTTAGTTGGGTTAACACACCAGGAAAACATAACATTAATTTAAAAATCAATATGTCTCGGTTACAATTTCAAGAGCGCAACAGCGCAATCGGCATGTTGCAGGCTACCTTCCCCACTTGCTGAAGCATCCCATCGTCACGGATGAATGATTTTATCGTTGGCTTGCAAATACTGTAGTCAAATGATCGCAAGTACAATTATAAATAAAAATATTCACTCATAACTGAGATATTTAAGTTTGAAAATGCTGCGTTCGAAAAGTCACCAATGTAGTATTTCGCATATATAATTAATCCAATTTAATTTCAATTTCATAATTATCGGTAGGTTTTTACACAAGGAAAACATACACATAATTAGAACAAGAGATGTGTTTGTCAGAAACACACTGCCCCCTATTGCGCAGCTTTGAAATAATATTTCAATAAATCATTGACAGGTTTAGAAATTATCACCCTGTTAAAGCTTATTACTTTCCTTGGGATGTATTTTTTGTTACTTTTGACCTTGAAGGATGACCTTGACCTTTCACCACTAAAAATGTGCAGCTCCATGAGATACACATGCATGCCAAATATCAAGTTGCTATCTTCAATACTGCAAAAGTTATGGCCAATGTTAAAGTTTTCGGACGGACGGACGGACCGACAAACGGACGGACGGACAGACAGTTCAAATGCTATATGCCACCCTTCCGGGGGCATAAACACGATTTGGCTCGTATGACTATTCATGAGCGCAATGTTTCAAGCCGGTTGTCATAAAGAGGTGTAAGTAAATGCGTTTTACTATTCATATTATTATTTAACGATGTACGATTTTGAGAAGTTTACTTTTTCAGTTCTTTTTTTAATTTGTTATGTTTGATAGTTTAATGTTCATCAATTTTAATTAAATTTACTTAAAATATACATTATTTGTTGAACTAGTCTGAGTTCAAATTTCAACAAAATCAGTTCTAAAATAAGGGAGCTATATTGATTTGAATACGTGTTGCGTTAAAAAACTCTCCAAGTGTATATTAATTTTATCTGAGACCTTAAGACTAAGCATGCTGCACTTACGCACGGGGAATCATCGACTCCCAGTAGAGACCGGTCGCTTTTCTCAACCGTTTATCCCTCACGAAACCGTAAATGCACTGTAACAAAAATGATATCGGTGACGAGAGGCATCATCTTCTATAATTCAAAAAGACCTTAATGCTTCCCCCGTAAATATCGGGTACAACTCAAGGTCATCAAATTTAAAGATCTGATGTGTACTACCAGCCCGTGTATATTACGAAGTATGGCACTATTTATTGATTCAATAAAACATGTTTTTCAAGCGCTAATAATAAAATACTACTTAATGTAATATAAACCAACAACGTATCACTGCATATGGCTATAACTAGCATTTAAGCTATTATTATTTTAACTTTCGAAGAACAAATATTTTGTCTCTCTAATAAACCTATCATATGCATGCGAAAAAGCCAACACTGTTATAATCATACATCATACATAACCAATGTTAACTTTGTCAATGTATGAGGAAATGATAAGAATTTACTCATTTTTGTACGGCGCATTATGGTTTAACACGTTACCGGTGTAGCACCGGTATTTAATCCTTCACTAAATTACACTCGATTGGTCATTGTCGGATCGGGTACTACTTAATTGTACCCCGGGTACGCTTAAGTATACTTAAATGAACCCCGGTACGGAAAATATACTGAAACGTACCCGGGGATTCTCATGCTTAGTTGGGCTCGATTGGTAATTGTCGGCTCGGGTACTACTTACATGCACCCCGGGTACTCATAAGTATACTAACATGTACCCCGGGTACGGTGAATATACTAAAACGTACCCGGGAATATGATCGCTAAATCGGTTGTTGTCGACTTTTTTTAAAAATTAATTATGTACACATTTACGTCAATTTTCTGTTAAATGGCCGCTATATTATCGAAACTCATACTCAAAAAGCATGTTGATAGAGTTTAAAACAGAGAAGTGTGTTATAATTATACACATTCACATTCTTTCTGTTTCCACAACTCCACGATTAAGATAAACATTACCGTTTTACGTTAATCGGTAGCGCGTTTTACGACATCGGATTTTGGGCGAGAATACAACTCGGGTACAGTCTAATGTCGAACGGGTACGTTTTAGTATATTTACCGGACCCGGGGTACATGTAAGAATACTAAAGAGTACCTGGGGTATATGTAAGTAGTACCTGAGCCGACAATGACCAATCGAGCCTTTATTGGTCGTTGTCTATTAATGTTTTCAAATAAAGTATATTAATATTTATGTCAATATTCTGTAAAATTGCCTTTATATTATCGAAACTCCTGACTCCTTCAAAAAAGCATGTTGAGGCCGGTTTTATTCAAGTAGAATTTTGTTTCATATTCCGAAGCGCGTTTTACGACTTTGGATTTTGTGCGAGAACAAAACTTGGGTACAGTCTAAATTGGTCGGGTACGAATTAGTATATTGTGCGTATCCTGTGTACATTTAAGTATACTTAAGAGTACCAGGGGTACATTTAAGTAGTACCCGAGCCCACAATGACCAATCGAGCCTTAATTTCACACATACAGCGGGTATCGAAATGCTGTACACGCTACGCATGGCCGAACACTCGAAACACTCTAGTCGACCAATTAAAAGTTAACATTCCTTACCGCTAGTTGCAATAATTCAACTCTCAGCTTTATAACCCAAAGGGTTGCTGAGAGTTGAATGCGCCATCTATTTTCCAAAGGTGCACAATTTTATGACCATTGCAAAGGCCAAGGAACACTGATACTGCGAACACTTATCAACGTTTACCTGTCTAATGAACAAACTCATGCAAATGGTACCATTAAAGCAAGAAATAATTGCTTTGTATTTACTTTGTTATTCTTTTGTTCGCTCTATCCACTATATTAGGAACTGTTGTAATATTGCCGACAAAAATTGTCGCTATCGGTTAGGTCGCAATACACCAAATTTTTTCACATCGTGATATTCGATGTAACCAAGTCGATAACGATGTCGAACAGTCGTCGAATATTTACTCTGTTCGAAATTTCAAATGAAAATGTCAGCAAGAATGGTGTGTTGAAATATCGTTGTGTTTTATAGGTTGCATCACAATGCAAGGATTAACGTCCGTAGGCTGCCATTCAGGTAAGTTTAATGTGATTTTGAAGTCAATTCATAGCTTTCCTTAATTGGTTACCAACGACGTCTGTTTAGTGATCACCCCCGGAAACCCGATATGCTCTGAAAAGTTGGATGTGCTTGGAAAAGTTGCCGATACATGTTGCTGAATTTCGGTAGGGTAAGTAAATCTAGTTGTATACTTGTTTAAAGGCATTTTTGAATTAAAATATATTTTGGCATATGCAAAGGAGGTATCATCATGTATGTTAGAAAAATCCTGGTTATTATTATTCAGGATTTGTTGAAATATGGCTATTTGAAGTCGACGATGCAGGAATTTGTCCTCTATTTAGCACTTAATTTACAAATTTCTTTAAAGGTATGCCAGTGAAAAAGGCACCGAAAATTATATCAACCAATGTCCCCGAGTAACACATCCGCCAGGGTGTCTTAAAAAAATTCGTATTGGTGGAGAAATTCAACTTTACACTCAACATGTTGATGAACAAATGATATGACCGCGTGCAGTGCAAAAGATGTCACGATATGACAGGAGTGCAGTTCATTTATAAACTTAAGAGCTCGCTAATACAGCTTATTTTATAGAAAACACATACAATGACGTCATTTAATGAGTATAGTGATAAAAGACCAGAGCTATATAATTTAAATTCAATCTTGGAGATTTATCTTAATATGCCTTTTACGCTCAAATGGAAAGTACGCCCTAGTTTTGAATGTTAGAATTTGCTGTAATCTGGCTGAATATATTCCTTTAAGGTTTGGGGCTTCAGTAGATGAGAACTGCGTGTTATCTATGCAAATACACATAAGAAGGAGGCGATGATTTGGTTTTGAAAATAAATGTTTACATTTTGCATATATCATTTCCAAAAAGATAGAAAAGGAAGAGACATTGACACACGTGAATTGTCGGAGATATTTGCAAAGCACATGATTGGAACTATAGGCAGAAAATATTAATAAACATGTTAACATAACCTAACTTACACATATTTTACCTGTATGAATCAATTGCTGTACATTCACAATGATTTTCAAAAAGAAAAAACAAACAAACAAATAAGCTTGCAATTAACTAAGCTTCAGAACGGATATATTTATGAAACCTCAAAGTTCAATGAAAATGATCTAAAATGCATCAAAGTGGACATTAATCAGCTGTATTAGCGAGCTTTTAAGTTAACAAATGAACTGCACTCCTGTCATATCTTGACATCTTTTGCACTGCACCGGGTCATATAATATTTTCATCAACATGTTGAATGTAAAGTCGAATTTCTCCACCAATATGATTTTTTTAAGACACCCTGGCGGATATGTTTCTCGGCGACTTTGGTTGATATAATTTTCGGTGCAAAAACATTTTCACTGGCACACCTTTAAAGACATTTGTAAAAAAAGTGCTAAATAGGGGACAAATTCCTGCATCGTCCACTTCAAATAGCCATATTTCAATAAATTCTGAATAATAATAACCAGGATTTTTCTAACATACATGATAATACCTCCTTTGCATATAGCAAAAGATATTTTAATTCAAAAATGCCTTTAAACAATTATACAACTAGATTTACTTACCTTACCAAAATTCAGCAAAAAATATCGGCAACTTTTCCAAGCAAATCCAACTTTTCACAGCATATCGAGTTTCTGGGGGTGGTGATGCGCACGAAATATGTGATCAAAACTGCGATTGTGTTTATGAAAGGGTGCATATGTACTCCCAGAGCCGCCATAGCAACGAGAGCGCCGACGGCGTTGAACGTCTATTGGCAAGATATCGGGAAGTTCTGCTGAACTAAATTTTAAGGGAACAGTTGACTGTATGAAAATCTAAAAGGCTATCAAAAAGAAAAGCCTTTTTTAGAATAAGTACTCATCAATGAAACAAGAAGTGTAGAAATATTGCAAAACATCCTATATCAATCGGAGATCAGAAATATTTATCAATGGAGTTCGGTATTTTGCGAGCAAGAAAATATCCGGATGTTAATTTTATTTCTGATTTGTAAGACGTTTATTTATGCTTGTGTTTTAATTAACCTTAGCATTTCATCATTACTATTTACGAGACTGAGCGACCTTTTCATTCGGAATGTACTTCAAAGTTATATCTTTGTTTTTCTTGTTTTGTTACTATTCATTATACTGTTACGATCGCTTCATTTTCATTTAATCAGAAAGGTACAATTCGTTGTTGTTGTTGTGTTGTTGTTGTTGTTATATTTAAGCAAAGTAATATATTGACGCTATATTTTTGAGCACACCTTCTGCAGTTTTAAAAATGTATTGAAATAATTGAAATAATTTCAAACAATATGCAAAATAATTTGCAGATTGATATCAAAATACTGTAATTTGTCCCCCTCACTTGCCGCCCAAAATCGCAAGGTAAAAATGTTTGATTTTACAAAGTTTTACCATATTACAGCCCTCGACAGTCTTCTGCGAGAAACAAGACAATTATTTATCTGTTAAAACTAGTTTATTTAACGTACCCTATTAATAAATACATTGAAAAAGTATGTTATCTCAAAATCAATACGAGATTCACTTTGTTAAAAACAACAACACATAACTGAGTATGCAAAAAAGCAAGCAAATGTAAGGACCATATTTATTGGAATGATTTCATATATGAAACAAGTGGAACTACCATAATTTAATAAAAATTTCGTTCCCATCCACGTATTGAGGGAAATGATTTTAGAATCTGACATTTTTTCAAATATCATAAGATATGATTGTTTACAAATCTTCAATGTTTTTCAATAGACTCTACTTATTTTTGTAGTAAGAAAGAAAAGAAAAAAAGTACGACATCGGTATTTCAACTTTTAATGTCTCTATCGCTTAGCGGATGCACAATCACTGTCATGCTGCCTGCCTCTTAATGCCGCCGCTGCGGTGAAACATAATATATATAACTGAGGTCTGCCTATAGTACGGAGGAATCCGGAGAGAGCCGATGTATCACGATTGTTTTTCTTATTCACAATTTGCTATAATTAGGTCATCTCGCTACGAAATTTCGCAGTGAGCAAAGTCCAGATATAGAGCGAATATTAATACGAAATAAATATTATTTCATTTCTTGCTGATATGGCTTGAAAGTCAGAGGTATTTACAAAATTAGTAATAAAGGGTATAAAACGGCGAAAAACCTGCCTCGGCATAGACGTCTCCATATTGACTATCACGTGATAACCCCCTATTAAAGGTTACATTATCCTAAACTGAAGTGGAATTTGGGGGGTTACATGCAGTCATTTTGCCATTAAGCACATATGATGCAGGTTCTGGTGCATAAGATTTTAAAAATGCATTTGAAATGATGAGCTTTGGTATCAGTTTGAAGGTACATGTGTAAGTCTCAGGGAAAAAGGTCTGATTTGTGCATTTCTTTACATGTTGGTGGTTGCCAGCCTCAATAGTAGGGGATGGTGTTTGCCTTCAAGATGTCAGTGTCGGTAGGTGTCAAAACCGGTTCATATGTTCTAAGGTAATTATTTCTAGTTACGGCGTATAGAATTTTTTCAAATGCAGTTTTTTGTAAGCTTATGAAACCACCTTTCCAGTCATGTATGGTGATATATTGACTTATCGCTCGGTCATGGTGAAATTGGAGATCAAAGATTGCAAATTCTATATATAACAAAGAATGAAATTAATTGGGGTCGCGCAACCTTTAAGATCTTCCGACCAAGGTAGTCGTCTGCCAGAATTTTGACAATTGACCATCAAAAACTCTCTGTATTGCAAAACATAACTGCCAGATGTCATTTGGACCCAATTTAGGGCTGTTTGCAATTGGGCTTTTGCACTTGGGTTCATACGGGGGGTAAATCATACTAAATGCTGGAAAATCACACCAAAACCTGTTCCGGAGACATATTTTTAGACTACGAAAACACTCGGTATTGTTTTTCAGTGACATTTTGGCATTAATTTGCATAAATCTCAATAATGAACCTAAGGCATGACTTTATTTAATCTGTATTTATTACTATTGTTCACTTTTTGAGCCTTTTATTGTTAAAAATGCCGGCCAATTTTGGACCGACACTGCTATCTGCATTCGCCATCAACACCATCAGGCAGATCTACTCAGAATAACACTACTTTGCCATATTTTTCCTGTTCGGATATCTTGCTGAGTTCAACTTAAATCATGTATTCAGCTGAAAACACAAAAATGATAATAATATTATTCTTTCTTTCCTGGCACGATGTTGTATGTGATAGGGCCCTGTGTGAAAAACAGCAGGGAATCTGTATTTAAGTGACCTCAAAATTATGTGTAAACCTTAGTGTGCATTTTCAGGTGGTGTCAAAACGGGTCTATAGCTCTGCCTGAACTGCTGTCCAATTGGTTAATATGTCCGGCTGAAGTGACAGGCCATCAAAAACTGCACAGCATGACTGATCCGGAGACGGCACTCAACACTCGCCCAGTCGTGTCGAGAGGATCAGTGTCTTTGCAGGTTAGTACGCCGTTGTTTTCAATGAAATCTATTTTAAAATGATTTCTTTGATATCCTGGCACACTTTTGTCACCAAAATTAGGAAATTTGTTTTTTTTTTCAATTACTTCAGCTCTGAAACCTCATTTTGTGGCGATAACTTTGCCAGTATGCCCGATAATGTGATGCCGGCATGGTGACTTATCCATTTGCAGCAAATAAAGCAACAAAGACCATTGAAAGCTTACTCTAATTGTATCTCACTTACATAAGTTGGCACCGTAATGGGTAAATGTGCACAAAAAACTTTTTGTTTTCTCAGATTACACGGAATTGAGCCTGGGCCAGACTGACACATTCTAGAGCCTGTCCGAGATGGAACTCGAGCCTAGGAATCGTAGGTCCAGGTGTGACAGAAGACTTAAAGCTAATGTCTGACGATGACTTGTTTTTTAGTCAGGAAGTAAAATGTGTTGTTTTTTCATGCAAGCAAGCCCTTTTGTTGGGTCAAATGACATCAGAAATGCTGCTTCTACGTAGATAATTAGATTTTACCTAAAATCTGATAAAAAAAGAAAAAAAGTTTGTTCGAATCTTGTTCAAAACCTGCTATGATGCACATATATTGCCATTGATGATTTTTTCACTTATTAAGTCATCTGTTACCTCTGCTTTGCCTATTAGAATCGAAAGTGATGCCTTGTATAGAGTCTAAGTGCTGCATGTATGATGTAACCAAGGTCGGCTTTTCTACCTTAATTTTTGACGCGAAACGCTGTTACGCGTGACGCTTTCAACGTCAACTTTAATGAATGAATCTGTGTGTCATGGTACTGGAACTTTGTGATCTTTCTCAAAACAGATTACACCTATGGAAAAAGTGCCTTTAATTAAAATTTGAAAGGGTTGGGATCTCTTAAAGATTACATTATCCAAAACGGAAGTGGAATTTGGGGGGTTACATGCAGTCATTTTGCCATTAAGCACATATGATGCAGGTGCATAAGATTTTAAAATTGCATTTGAAATGATGAGCTTTGGTATCAGTTTGAAGGTACATGTGTAAGTCACAGGGAAAAAGGTCTGATTTGTGCATTTCTTTGTATGTTGGTGGTTGTCAGCCTCAATAGTAGGGGATGGTGTTTGCCTTCAAGATGGCAGTGCCGGTAGGTGTCAAAACCGGTTCATATGTTCTAAGGTAATTATTTTGAGTTACGGCGTATAGAATTTTTCAAATGCAGTTTTTTGTAAGCTTATGAAACCACCTTTCCAGTCATGTATAGTGATATATTGACTTATCGCTCGGTCATGGTGAAATTGGAGATCAAAGATTGCAAATTCTATATATAACAAAGAAGGAAATTAATTGGGGTCGCGTAACCTGTATAGTAAACGTTAAAAACTTTTGCCAATAATAACATTGTAATACGAACGATATTTGTATTTTTTTCAATGATTTTTTTTAAAATAAAAGTGTTCGTAGAAAATTACACTCAAAAATGGTGCTACAACAATTCTCAGAAGAAACTCTAAGAAAAAAATGTCTGAGTGAATAACTGTAAGAATAAGAAACTTTGATGTTAATTATCAGATCTATTTCGTCTGCAAACAATCTACTACATCTGGGCATTTTACCTCATTTTTTCAATTAACCGCATGAATTGTATTTTCGATTTGTGGTAAGTAAGTCCATGGACAAAAAATTTCAAAGGCTCTGGGAGAACGTTAATATGATCTACCCTTACCGCATGCGGGCTCACTGAAGGATACACACATTTGTAAACACTATCCTTGTTGTATAAGAGTGCGCAATAAACAAAACATGATCTATATCGGAGTATTTTAATATCTTTTAGTATGGTTAAATATGAACTCTTACTTCCCGCATTAAATGAAATAAAAAATTTAATAATTCATTCCCTTGGCTACCCTCCTCTTACTTTCTTTCGATAGGAGAGTGCCAGACATGTGGAGAGCTATATTTAAAATTACTCCCACGCAGTTTCGTGTGCAAAATAATAAAGGACCCGCGTTTCCCCGATCGTAAATTGTAATATCAAGTGCACGGTGTAGATGCATATCGGTGGCCTTTCTGTCAAAATGCTGCCTCTCTGTTCATTCTTGGCTGCCTCTCTGTCATAAACAAGAAAATGGATGATCGACATTCACAATACATGTAAGAAAATCTAAAATTAAAACACGTAAACACATTTGTGCATAAAAAAGATCTGGTCCATGAGTTGAAGCATATATCCAGCTACAGGTTCACAGTATTCTGCAGGTCCAGACACTTATCACAAACTCTATCGAAGATGGAATGATGACGAGGTTGGTGGAACAATCGTGTTTACATGCCACTTTGATGACATTTTAACATAGCTTTTCCCTTATATGTCAAATATCTAGTGCCATTGTTGTCACGATACATGTATGTACATTGTATTATGTGACATGTGAAACATAATAAAGATTTGTTCTGTTCTGTTGTGTTCTAAATACATTTCTCAGTATAGTGTCCGAGTTAAAACTCAAATTAAGTAAGTAGGTAAGTACTTAATGTTTAGTAGCTACCCTCTAATTATTTAGTGGGTTCAACCGGAGTTTTCGAAATGCATAGGACTTTTTAGTTGATACCAACTAAAGCTCGATTGGTCATTGTCGGCTTTGGAACTTCTTAAATGTACCCCGGTTACTCTTTAGTATACTTAAATGTACCCCGGGTATGGAAAATAGTATAAATATAGTATTATTCCCACCCAAAATCCGATGTCGTAAAACGCGCTACGGAATACAAAACAAAATTATCTTCGAAAAAACTTAATCAAAATGCTTTTTGAGCAGCAGTTTCGATAATATTGAGGCTATTTTACAGAATATTGACATAAATATAAACATAATTAATGTAAAAAAATGCCGACAACGACCAACTAAGAGTTCTAATTAAACATACTTAAGAGTACCCGGGGTACATTTAAGTAGTACCCGAGCCGACAATGACAAATCGAGCTCTACTTAACTTTCAGGAACCTATTCATATTTTGTATGTATCTATTTAATCCCGCAAGTGAGTGCGAGTGGACAGCCAATCAAAACTATGCAATATAAAGCATGTTTGTTTTGCAATAACGCCAACTTCATGTCATTGCAGCAACTTAATTAGGCCTAATGTATGTATGAAAATGGATTTGAAAAAATAAATAAACCATTCATAACGGATAAGTGATTATGTTATACGATCACTTCAAACTTCATTATAACTGGAAGAGTGATCGAATGTTTATTAAGATGCACTTCCCCAGAAGTCGAAAAGGTACATGTACGTTAATTCATTTCATTTTTTAGCTCATCTATTTAAAAAAAAAAATGAGCTATTGTCATCACCTTGGCGTCGGCGTCGGCGTCCGGTTAAGTTTTGCGTTAAGGTCCACTTTTCTCAGAAAGTATCAATGCTATTGCATTCAAACTTGGTACACTTACTTACTATCATGAGGGAACTGGGCAGGCAAAGTTAAATAACTCTGGCGTGCATTTTGACAGAATTATGTGCCCTTTTTATACTTAGAAAATTGAAAATTTTGGTTAAGTTTTGTGTTTAGGTCAATTTTATTCCTTAAGTATCAAAGCTATTGCTTTCATACTTGCAACACTTGCTAACTCTCATAAGGGGACTGTGCAGGCAAAGTAATGTAACTCTGACTGGCATTTTGACAGAATTATGTGCCCTTTTTATACTTAGAAAATTGAAAATTTTGTTAAGTTTTGTGTTTAGGTCCACTTTATTCCTACAGTATCAAAGCTATTGCTTTCATACTTGCAACACTTATTAACTATCATAAGGGGACTGTGCAGGCAAAGTTATGTAGCTCTGACTGGCATTTGGACGAATTATGGGCCCTTTATACTTAGAAAATTGAAAATTTTGTTAAGTTTTGTGTTTTGGTCCACTTTACCCCTAAACTTTCATAGATATTGCTTTCATACTTGGAACACTCGCAAACTATCATAAGGGTACAGTAAAAGGACAAGTTGCATAACTCTGGTTGTCATTTTTACGGAATTATGGCCCTTTTTTGACTTAGTAACTTTGAATATATGGTTAAATTTTGTGTTTCGATCCACTTTACTTCTAAAGTATCAAGGCGTTTGCTTTCAAACTTCAAATACTTTCATGCTATCATGAGGTTACTGTACCTGGCAAGTTGAATTTTACCTTGACCTTTGAATGACCTTGACTCTCAAGGTCAAATTATTAAATTTTGCTAAAAATGCCATAACTTCTTTATTTATGATTAGATTTGATTGATACTTTGACAAAACTACTCTTACCTGACATACCACAATAGACTCCACCCAAACCTTCCCATGTGCCCTCCCCCCTCCCCCTCCGAATCCCCCCTGCATCCCCCCCTCCCCCCAATTTTTTTTTAAAGATCATCTCACAAATGACCACCACACCCTCACACTATACTATACCCCCCCCCCACCCAAAATTGTTTTTTTTTGAAACGGTGAAAAAAACACAAAGATTTATTTTTATTATTTTATGTTTGAAATACCGTCCAACCATCGCACCCAAGAATATCCCCCACTCCCCCCTCCCCCCCTCCCCCCGAATTGCCCCCTAATTTTTTTTAAGATCATCTCACAATTGACCACCACACCTTCACACTATACTATACCCCCCACCCCACCCCCCCCGAATTCCCCCGCCCCTAATTTTTTTTTAAGATCATCTCACAAATGACCGCCACACCCTCACACTATACTATACCTCCCCCCCGAGTACCCCCCCGAATCCCCCCCCTAATTTTTTAATGACCGCCACACCTTCACACTATACTATACCCCTCCCACCCCACCCCCCCGAATCCCCCCCCTAATTTTTTTTTTAAGATCATCTCACAAATGACCACCACACCCTCACACTATACTATACCCCCCCCACCCAAAATTGTGTTTTTTTGAAACGGTTAAAAAGCACATAGATTTATTTTTATTATTTTATGTATAAAATACCGTCCAACCATCGCACCCAAGAATACCCCCACCCCCCTCCCCCCCTCCATCCCGAATAACCCCCTAATTTTATTTAAGATCATCTCACAATTGACCACCACACCTTCACACTATACTATACCCCACCACCCCACCCCCCCGAATCCCCCCCTATTTTTTTTTAAGATCATCTCACAAATGACCGCCACACCCTCACACTATACTATACCTCCCCCCCCCCGAGTCCCCCCGAATCCCCCCCCTCCTTTTTTTTTTTTTTTTTTTTAAGATCATCTTACAAATGACCACCACAACCTCACACTATACTATACCCCCCCCACCCCCATTTTTTTTTGAAACGGTTAAAAAACACAAATATTTATTTTTATTATTTTATGTTTGAAATACCGTCCAACCATCGCACCCAAGAATACCCCCCCTCCCCCCCCCGAATTCCCCCCCACCAATTTTTTTTTTAAAGATCATCTCACAAATGACCACCACACCCTCACACTATACTATACCCCCCACCCCCAATTTTTTTTGAAACGGTTAAAAAACACATATATTTATTTTTTTATTATTTTATGTTTGAAATACCGTCCAACCATCGCACCGAAGAATACCCCCCCCCCACCCCCCCCTCCCCCCCCGAACCCCCCCCCTAATTTTTTTATTTTTTATTTTTTTATTTTTTTTTAAGATCATCTCACAAATGACCTCCACACCCTCACACTATACCTCCCCACCCCACCCCCAATTTTTTTTTTGAAACGGTTAAAAAACACAAATATTTATTTTTATTATTTTATGTTTGAAATACCGTCCAACCATCGCACCCTAGAATCCCCCCCACCCCCACCGAATTTTTTTTTCGCATTTTTTTCGCATTTTTGGAAGATAATGTAATAAATGTCACACCCCCACACTATATACCCCTCTTCACTCCACCCCTCCCTCATTTGTTTTAGAAAATGAGAATCCTTTCACCTTTAAAAAAAATAGATGAGCGGTCTGCACCCGCAAGGCGGTGCTCTTGTTTACCATGCTATCGTTAACTAAGTACCGTTTCTTGAACTTCTTGTTATGACTTTTATGTTAAAGGAACAGTTATGGTATATGTCATTAAAACAAAATTGAATACATGTGATACACGATGGCCGTGTTATGATATTGTTTCATGTAAAACAGAATTTGAATAAGAATTTAAAAACGGTCCGATGTTAATAACATTCTTTGAAATTAGCACTCGTACAGCACGTAATATATTTTACAAAGATCTCTTATCTGGCAAGTAAATAAAACATGTTACCGTTCTTGAAAATAATGTTAATCTGTTTATGCGGCTTAATAGGCCGACTGAAATTGTAAAATATCGCATTCGATTGGTTGTAAAGTCCATAACAATCAATCAACGAATATTTCTAACAATATTTCGAAAAATAAAGTTAACATGCACAATCAATGTTCATTATAGCAATAGCCAAAATTTCAACGGTATATGTGGTCTGGTTACATAGATTAAACGAGATACACAATGCTCGTTTTTATTTTGTGTGTGAAAATATATTCCATGATTTTCCCGCGACGATATCCGAATATTTACGAGCGAACGCGAGATTGGCTTCGGTCAACGACGGAAGCACGGCATTGTTCTCATCGTCGCTGCAAATCCCCATGGAATAAGAAAAAAAAGAAAAGCTATTATCACGACCCTTGAATCATGCGTTTTTACTGACGTGGCTTCTTTTTCTGTTGCCTACAGATGAAAAAAGCTATTTCAATTGTGGGTATTACGTATCGCATAATCTGATACGTCAAAATGGTAGATGTGATCGAATATAAATTATCTTACACTTCACAAAAATGAAAGTGATATGTTCAAATCATGCAAATAAAAAAAAAAATAAATATATATATATATATATATCTTTGAAGTGCGAAACATGTATTTAAGCCCGTACCTGAATAATAGTATTTGTTATATATAAACATTCACATAGCTTCATAATTTTCTGATCTAAATCCACCTCGATTCTAACTGCAACAATTTTATGTAAATAAGTGCAAAGTCCGAATTCAGTATTACAAATTCCACATCAAAGTGATGGTTATTTATGCATGACAATTTCAAAATGTTCGATTTGTAACATTTCTACGGCATACATCCGCGGTAACATGTCAATGTTGATGTCAAATTTGTTTTAGAATATAAGATCTGTTGTGGAATTTCAGATTGTGTTGTCGAAGAGAAGAGAATTATCGCCCTTTCGGCTCTTCGAATGACTTGCATATAAGCTTAACACCATAATGGATTAACATAATAATGAAAATGATGTTCATGCCATTCGTTATACACTTATTGATCTATATAAGTGTAATTGTACAGAATAAATATGTGATATTAAGTGTCATATTACGTAAATTACGTGACATTAACCGCTAGTCCCATAGTTAGACATATCAGTTTCAGTTGGATTATGATGTGTTAGGTCTAAGTTTGATGTACATAATGTGTATTTATTTATATTGAAATACGTTCTAAAATACATTTACTTTAAGCATGTTTCCCGGGTCAATCGATTCACTACTTTGTGTTGACGTGGGATATCTTGTGAATGTTTCTAGACTTCGGATTGAACATGTGAATCCTGGTTTCTAGGTCGACACCTGCATTGAATAATGAATTGCCTGAATTGAATATAATATTTTATCACCTGTACAACAGTTATATAAATTCACGACCTTTAATCATTATAAGATAAGTCACAATATACTTTGACGTTTCCGTTATCAAATAATGACTCAGTCATGTGATAACCAAAACCTGACCTTGGTGAAAACATCTGAAGCTCACATTAATACATCCGAAATTGATGGGACAATGCTGTTGCCAACGTCCGGTTACTTCTGAAATCTTGAGAAAATACTTGTACAATATTACACTAGGGCGTAAATAAATATATATATATAAAGTTAAATTTATCTCAAAAACACATACACTTGCCCAAAATAAATAATCAACATACTTCGAAACGTCCAGTGCAGCAGCTATTATTTAGTTTAGCATCACCTTAAATTTGTCGACACCGGTCGGTGATAATAACGCAGGTACAAAACCGGCTTGTACTTGTAGAATCACATTTATGTTTACTAATCGAAAGCAACAGTGTAAATCGATCTACAGCCAAATCTGAGAACAGCGGTTATTCAAAGGAAATGGCCAAAGTGACCGTTGTCGACCAGTAACCGCTGCTCTGGGAGCACCAATTTTGTTTCGTCATGTGGTAGTATTGCTACGTCGTCACCCTACCTCGTCGTTCGAACACAGTGTAAAACAAAGGCTCATTTCCGATTATTAAGCATAATAAACTAAATACATTCTATTGAATAATGCTGAATACCTATGTTTAAGCTTAATCTTTGACTTTATCAACGACAGTAGTGTTATTTACTGATTAATCTCTTTCATTCAGTTAATCAGACTGTATTATATTAATTGGGGGGTATTTTTAAATAAAGGTTGTCAAGTGTCATTGACGTCACGCCCGAACAAGTATAAAAAGCGGATTCGCTGTCATAAACCGAAAGTACGATATAACAGTATCGTTCTCATTCAAAGAAATAAAACGCCAAAATCTTGTAAAAAATTTATTTAGTTTGTTTTAAACATCTTATCAGCGATAAAGATCTGTTGACTTTGTTAGGCGCTCATGATTTGTCGCTATGACTGCGGCCGATAATTGCTACTTATACAGATTGTTATTGTTACTTGCACCTGTTTCGTTTGTGTTTTTACTTTTCGCAACTCGCAACAACTAACTCATGAATGTTGGTCTCAGCAGTTAGTCGTTATGGACAGTTGACTGGTATTCTCAAGTGTAATAGAGAGTGATTTTCCTCGGGGGAGGGGAATTCAAACTGAGCGTTGTCTGCAGGTGACCGTTGTTCTCAGTTTACCGTTAGGTATACAGACCGATAAGTTATATGGGCTCAGACGCAATTATCATGGTTCAATGAGAAAATATACTATAGAAATGATCATTCTTACCAATTGATAAGCACGTTGTATTTTCATTGGCACACGTTCGATTGCTGCCACATAATACAATATGAATTCCTTTTATAAGATAGCAAACGTTTCAGCTGACGGTTAAAATAGACTCATGAAATACAATTTGAAGATACCATTTGATAGCGCTATTGGTGATGCGCAGTCTGCAAATGACAATCAGTTAAGGGATATTGTGGCAGCTTTTGGTACTTGCAATTACTATGTGAAAGATGAAATTAAAGCATAGGGTCACCGAAAACAGTTTTGATATTATTTTTAATTACGCATTAAAACTTTAAAATTACAACTTGTGTCAAAACTTGAAATAATTTATGATTAAACTTGTGTGACGTAATCTTTGACACTCATACTTAACATACACAAAGTCCTTTTCAATATTCATACCAATTTATTTATATTGATTTAATTTTAACACAAAGTGTCCCAATATTCGTAAACTATTCTAACCTATGAGTTAAATGTAATGGCCTATTGGCCCCATGACACTAACAAATTTTGTGACCGTAATGTCTGGTCGGTTACGAGATTCTGCTTTTTGACGATGCTGGAACAGCAGCGTCTAAGGTTTGATAAAAACAGTAAAACAATTCTTCACAATGGCGACCTATGTAAAAGACCGAGCCAGTCCGATTGAGATAACTCGATTTTTCAGTTACTTCCCTTGGCATTCGCCACTGCGTAGGAGATTGTTCGTTGATTTTCATTGATAACATTCTCCTAGCATAGTTGTCGTTCGTGTTGATAAAGGTAAATATTAATAGAACAGCATATCATGGGGAAACAGATTCAATAAGTGTATCAGAACGTTAATTTCAAATTAGTTATTTTACATCCATTTTATTTTTATGGACCAATGAAACAACTATATATTTTCTCTATTTTGTTTGATATTTGTTCTCGATTTAGTAAATAAATTGCGAATAAAAACATGTAAAATTAACTTTTTACGTGATCACAAAACTAAAGAATGCGAACAATTTCGAACCTGCAAATTGTAAACACTGCACTGCTATGATATATATAGATAAAACAACATTTCTTTGCGTAATTTTCCGTCCCGCTAGCGCAGAGGTAAGGACGTTCGCTTTTTCACCTTTACGACATCGGTTCGATTCTCGCTCCCGGCGCAATGTTATATTTTGTCTGTTTTGTGGTCACCATTCCGGACAGGTGTTTTTTTCCGGATAATCTCATCCCCCCCGCAGCATTTGACCATATAAACAATTTAAAAGTATTTCAGTACAAAACAAATAGCTAGAAATTGCAGCTATCATTCAAAATTCGTCCCAACTGTCGTCAATCTAATATTATTAGGTAGGAGTGCTGGACACACTCCGGGTCCCAACATTATGCAGCCTCAGCGCGGAGGTAACTCATTACCTTGGAAAAACACAAATACACACACTGGGTGCAGCCTAGGCGCGAATAGACTCAAACAAGGCAACAAACTCAAGTGCGGGCACAATCATTTAAAATTTACATATTGAATACGATATTCTAACAGAAATTACACAACCACCTTAGTGTACATACCATGTTTGATATTTCGTTCGATTGTTAGATTTTAGCATATATATGTATATGGTCATTTCGCTATTAGTTAACTTTTCCATATGTTCGTTGGCGAACTCGGATAGTCAAGTGCTCATACGAATGAGCTCACATGGTCCGGCTATGTGCTCAAACCTACTTTCGAGAATCATCATGAAGGTATTGCCATACTTAATGAATAAGAATGTGACCCGCCTCCCAGTTTCGCTCAATGGGTCAAGTTACCCACGGGTACTACTCCCCCGTACCCCTAAACTTTTTTTCGTACCAAAAATGTTTCGCACGAAAATTTTGTTCCTACCAAATTTTTTTTCGTACCCAAAATTTTCGTACACAAATTTTTTATCGTACCCGAATGTTCATATCAACATACACAATTGTGGTGATATAGATAAACTTAAATTGATGTTTTATATCCATCCTCTTCAAAAGCATCGTCACACCAGTACTGCCACTACTTCGATTTCTACTGAAGAACTGTGTATTATTATAGATTGGAACAACCAATGCTGACGTGTACAATCTTGTGATGCCCAAATGTAGCGAAGTAACATGATATGCGAAAGACAAATACGGCTGGTAGTCAGCTATTTACATGAAATCATACAACACCCGAGACATGTCTAATTAGCGATAAGCAATGATATATTAACTTGGTGTGTTATTCTGGTCTTTATTGACGCTATTTATAATTACCATCTGTATTGGTCATCTGATATCGTTTTGAAGCATGTATCCGATAATTCATTAATTAACTGTGCTTTTTGTATGTAAGATACACAATTTCGTGACCCATTAAAAACATTGGAATTCTGTGTTTATAATATTCCAATCCGTATAATATTTTGTATACTAATAGTTTATATATTATTTAACTTGTTACGCTACACATACCTCAGCCTCAATAATAGTTTTTTCATATTTCATGATATGAAAAATCTATTAAGTTACATAGAAATGTTTAAAATGCATGGCCTAAAATATCATACAAGAATTCTAACCCCAGTGCATGAAAATGTACACATATAGGAAGTAAATGCACACCATGTTAAAAATATACTAATATTCAAAGACAACAGCTGAAATAAACATGTGTATGTAATGTTTATCAATTTAAATGTCAATCGAACTGGAGAGGAACGACATCACAGGACCAATGGCGTAGATAATTCGTCTCGCGGTACATCGGGCTATGTAGATGTAGTATAAAAATGTTGCTCACGTCGAATACGCTGTTGCTCTGAGGTCGGTTCTATCGTAAAGAAGATCGGCGCATTGCCAAGCTGTGTATGTAAATGGGTCTATCGCTTCCATCAATAAGATTCACTGATCTGTGTATCGAGGTTCGCATCGAGGCTGGTTAGGTCATCATTGTTCTTGTTGTTTTTGCTGTTGAACAAACGGTCATCGCGTTGTTGTTTCTGTTGTTGTTGTTGAATCCGTCGTCATCGCGTTGTTGTTTCTGGTGTTGTAATAGTGATGTGCCATCGTTTCTCTTGGGACATTAAGGTCTTTATTTGTTCAAAAGTTTTACAAGGTAATAGAAATGGTAGTTCCCCATGATTTCTCAAGGCGCCAGATATATAAAGTAACAATTAGATGAACCGCCGCATCATACCATAGTTTAAAACGTCACACTTATTTTGTCTATATTTGCGTCACGCAATATCCTTTTGAATATTCTCCGGTGTTGATGTCATGTTTAGCAATAAGGACCATGTATTAAGCTTTGAGAGGAAATCACTGTGATGTTCCCATGCTATTCGCGTATTATGTTCTGCAATTCGTTGCGGAGGGCGTTGTAAATTTTCATCTGCGTTGTGTTTATATTCTTCTATTAAACCGTTCTTCATAATGATGGCAAACACTTTTAAATATCCCCTTAAGTTATTCTTAAATATCGTCATGACAACTTAAAAGAATATCTAAGTAAATAAAATCTTAGTAACATCAAGTAATATCGATACGTTTCTTCAAAAAAAATACGACCATCTTGATATCTTGATATTTTACGTACATGCATTTCGGAATTTTAAGACCTGTATTTGCAACTATTTTTGCCTTGAGTAAATTTTATAATGACATACTTTATCTATTTATACCTAATATACTTAATCGATTGCCATTAACACTATTTACTTTGTGGTGAGACAGACAGTTTTCTTTTGATATTCAATCAGTATCATTACTTTTATGCCTTCCTATTAATATATCTCATTTTCGGGTCTTATTCTCTTTATTATGAGGATGCCAAGGTTTTGATTTACAATCCCGGATGCGATATGCTCACACGCTGATAAGTCAGCCATGCCCATATAAATATAATGCAAACGCATTCGTCCACCATGCATACAAGCAAATTTCGGGATCGTTTTTGTTGAGCTTCACACGCATTAAGACTGAAAAATATCTCTAATTAACCTTAAGTAACGGGTAGCCGATTTCTAGCAGACTCTATTTAACTTTAATTAAGTATCTTAAGTAAGATTTTGAAAAAAAACATTAAGGATGAACATGACATTGATTAACAATGTCTCATAATTATATACATTATTCATAAAAATACCTCTTGTGATTTAAAATATGAAGCTTAGGTTAAGTTACATAAATACTCAAAATCGTAATTTCGACGCAATATATGTGGTCTATTATTTATAACGAAAATTATGAAACCATTCTAACAGTTTGCACAAAATGCTTCTATACGGCAGAATAGGACGTGCTGAATTTAAAAAGAATGCTTCTTGTGAACGCATATTTACAAAAGAAATTGCGTCCCTTGCAATATGTTTGATAACTCGACATAGGACGGAGAGTTTCAAAAAATCAATAACAGTGATAACAATAATCCTGCAAGATTTTGAATAAGCGACAAAGTCTTCCTTAATATGTTGGGTGTCATTTGACACTAGAGAGCGATGTAACTGAAAATATAACATATTTTTCTTTGCAGTTGTGTTTCATAAGTACTTAAATATGTTTCAGTAAATGAATTTTATGCCTAATAGTAATTGTTTATCAATAATTTTAACCTTACGATTCATTACGTGCAACAAAGGTTCTCCGTAAAAAATTACATCAATCATGGAAAATACCTACATCATTCTCCAGCTGACAGTCATAAGCCTGTCTGGAAGCATCTTCTGCAGAGATCGTTGATACGTTTTGCATGGTTGTCATTGCGCGTATTTAAATATTCTTCAAGGAACATTAATTGTCGACCAAAAATTATTAACACTCCCTGGACCGCCAATATTGTAGATCCTTGCTGAAGAGATAATAAATCTGTACTAGGTTTACTCTGAATAACCAAAATACATTATTTAATTATTTATGAGATCACACAATAATTGCCCCAAGGCCCATCATTTTCAGAATAGTTGTTGGGAAACAACATACTTTTTTGTTTATGTGTGGAAAGGAACATCGCTTGGTTTATAAAATATACAACATGTTGTCATTAATTTACAACACTAATATACAAACAAATGTTTTGTTGCATGGTATATTTTCTTTCTAAAAATATCAGCAAATTATTTGCCAGATTTTACAATCTGTGCAAAGGATATTCTAGAATTCTAAATAATTTGCCAGATTTTAAAATTTATTTCATTACCACAAAGATCTGAAATTAAAAGTGTGCATTATGTTATAATTACGAAACAATATTGCATCATCAAAGTACTTTCCTTTTCCGGGCTTTGTGTTAATATCAAAACAAGGCATCCCTCTCTTTTTTACTTGATGAGTTTTTCCGCGAGGATTCCCGGTTCACACTCAACAATCTTGCATCGCAAGCACAAACATTTTATCATTCGTTGTGTCCATCAACAATATTTCATGACGTTAGCAACACTGGTCCTATTTGACATTCTTGATAGTGACAGATATTCAGCAACATTTTCAAGGATTTAGATTCGGTATTTGCGGGGTCTACAATTAGGCTAGTAATTAATAGCGATATTCATTGATCTTTTAATTATCCGTACAGAAAGGACCTGGATACTCCATAACTTGTCCACCTTCATCACAGCCAGGCACACTGAAATAATCACAAAACATATCAATTTACTTATAAAAGACATTAAAGAAATCGTCTTCTTTCGTTATCCATCATTATTTGTCAGCTTTGCAACATCTAAAAATATTCATTGACATACATGAATATTTATTGTCGTTTGTTTCAAAATTCGAAGTTTGCAATCGCTGCGAAAAGCAGGCTTAAATATTAATAGTATAATTTAAACATTATTCAAACACAATATTGTCGAAAATGATCATAACTAGCCTTTTTGGATGTGTTCTTTTAGTGTAAGCGAATATGGATACTTTATTTTTGATTGCCACAAACGATACTGATTATCGAAGCAAAACTCAATTGACGCTCTCTCTGTGTGTTAAAACGAGGATAACTGGTATAAATGCGCGTCTTTGATTAAAGATGCTGGTACCTACGGAATCCATATAGTGACATCTATAATTTTGCCCTTCTTTCATCAAGGGCCACACACGACACACGAAGCGATACACGATATTTTGCGCGATATACAAAGCGACGCGCGATAATGTACCTCGAAATATCGCCCTTGTGAAGGTAGCCGAAAAGGCGATATATCATGGTAAATATCGCGTGGGAATATAACAGGGAATATCTGCCAGTCCATTCATGTTGCTAAATGACAATTACATATTGCTAAATGACAATTGCATTTTGCTTTATTTTATTTGTTACAAAACAACTGCGTTTCCCTTGCCTCTTTATGCTTGAATATATCAGTTAGTGAAATATTGCTTGCATACTTCGTTTTAATGTTTACTCGATGTATGTTTATCATGTATTCTTGCGAGTAATTGACAAATAGATTATTTCTGTTAAAATTTTCATGTGGCTATCTTCTTGTTGCTGAACTATTATCATGTACATACTTAGTAATGCTAAATAAAAGACATATTAATTGTAAGTTCTACTAAACGAAATGAATAAGCAGAAGGAAGCAGCTCACATGAAGTAAGCCCAATGACGAATGCATTAAGACGAATGCATTAGTACTGAATTCATATACGACGGAGAACCAGAGTCTTCTGTAAATGTCGGTAGTTTTCGTTAAAGGTAAACATTAAGGACTGTATTGTTTTATATATCTACCAGATAAATTACTCTACCGCGTCGTCTCGAACGTTTTTTCCACTGTTCTTATTCAGGTAAAGTGTACTTGTTTATTGTACTTGTTTATTAGGAAAATTGCATACGATTGTAATCCCCATTTCGAACGTTTAGTTGTCATTTGGTTTGTGATTAAGGTATATTTGAAGTTAATGAACGTAATCCTGTTTGTATTTACACGTCAAACGTACCACTGTCAAAACGTCCCATAGTATAATTGTGACGAAGGTGAGTTACGATGATCAAATCGTCTTACTGTTGGCTTGTTTAAATTGCACTATTAATTTCATACTGTTTTCATCGCATATCTTCGTAACACTGTCTTTATCTAATCAAATCGTTCCTAGGTTCATGGTAAAATCGTATCTTATTCAAATTATTCATTTGAATTGTTTTTACAAGTTTATAAACAATACGGCATAGAAATTCATATATAATTAAAATGGAAAGCAAGGTGAGAAAATAAGTATGCACAGTTACCTCATTTACGACCAAAAATAATTATGTTTTCCGGAATATATTTTTTTCTTTGTCATTTCAAATGTTTATATGTCTGATAATGGTTTATACTATTATCAATATATGTTGACCATATTACACCTATTTCTGTATATTGGGTATGAGCTGACTTTGGAAAGGTACCAGTTGACCAAAAAACAGGTATACGTTGATCAAAATGGGTTTGAGGTGACCACAGTATGGGTTGAACAATTACCTAACAGGTGTCTTAAAACAGACACATTTTGATGATGATTTTTCTTTTATATACTTAAATGGTAGATCGATCTTGTTTGTCTTTGAAACATTCATGTGTAGCTCAGTGACCCAGTTTATGTTTACGGTTTGTAGCTCAGGGGTCCTGGGTTCGATCATCACATGGCGCTGATTTGTTTTCATGGGAGTTTCCTCTTGCAAGACTGCAGAGCCCTTGCCCAGTACTGGTGAAACCCAAGAAGCATAAATAAGTGAATCTTTGCCTTAATGCAAGTTTAATTCACGGGCATAAACACCATACAAACAAACAAATCAAGATGATAGTAGATGTAGGATAATGGGGGGGGGGGTGAAGATTTCCCATAAAGATTGTACGTAGATAAGATCATATTTCTGTGAAAAAAGTATAGAAACTTAGATCAGAAAGTGTAATATCTTACTAGTTAACAGTTATTATCTCTCGAATCTATCATTATACTATATAATAGTGGCTTGTTTTTGTAAATAAAAAATTATGTACATGAATACATTTGCAGATATGAGCCAACAGCAAAGAGCCGTGGCTCTTTTAAATCAGGCAGCGGATTTGTTCAGTGTCTACAAAAGTGACCAAAGTACACAATACCAGCACCTGCACCAGTAACCTCTGTCAGCAGCACTAGTGCTGCAATGGCAATTTTCGCACACGACAGAAAATGTAAAAGAAGAAGGCATGGACATGCAAATACAGAGACTGTGGCAGTGTCAGCAATGGACTATTATACCCAGGTGTAATCAGGTAGGCATCACCATAGAGGCCTGTGCTAGATATTTTGAAACTACAATCTATACCACACTAATTATTTTAATGTAGAGATTTCTATTGTTTCATAATATTCATGCATATACATCTTATTTTACTGTGCAAACTTACAGAAGTCTTTTATTATCGAAAACTTCCTAATTATTGTTTACAAGACCTTTCTGTACTTTCAATTTGTTCTCGAAACCCCCTACATAGTTGATGATGAGGAAAAATGCTTTTAGCAACTTACTCTAAAAAAGTTTATGGTTGAGTTCCATAGTTTAGGATATTTCAAACACTTTTGAATTAAACAAATAAATGCCCAAGTGTACACGTCCTTTTTCCGATTGAGTAAAAAAATTGCTGCAATACAGAAAATCAGATTCCACAACACGGCACATATAAGTACTGTATACAAATAAACATGTGTAATGAGTTTAGTTAGGTCCAAACTGCCAAGGCTATACCGGTAAGGTTTTTTCCCTTAAATCAAAGGCCAATAACTATTATAAGTTATCAGTTATACAATCGTATATACTAAACGCCTCTTAAAAAGGCCTGAGTTCTTGCCCAAGTCAAGCTAAATTATAAATGATTTTCACCTTAACAAGACAAATGTGTTGCATTCATTCCCCTGCTGAAAATGCAGGTCCCTGGTTACAACTAATGACCACCTGTTGAAGGAGCTAGACGAGACCCGGGGGAGACACCAGCACGGAGGTGAATCAGATTAACTGGAGCTGCAATCAGCTAAGAAAACCCTTGAGGAACCAGTCTAAATGTTGTGTGTATGATAATAGAGTGTGCTAAGTGTTTAATTGCTAAGGCTTTTTGCTTCTCTGTATCCAATATCCGAAGTAGTATTTTATTAAGATTTAGAAAAAAAATAAAGTCAATCTTAATAAGAATGATTATGCTAGTTTGAACTGTTTATTTAATCAAGCAGAAATGATTTGTTTGCCATTTGAGCATTTGGCATGCTTAAGCTAAACATAATATTAGAGAAATTGATTTATTTCAAATTACTTAACTCGTCATGATTTTATAAGTATCTTGTTCACACATCTTGTCGACTGGTAAGCAGATATATTATTACTTGATTTCAATGGTGTAGTTTTTAGTAAAAATGTCTCGCCTTTCTATTTTGTTGTGCTGACATTTAGACATGAGTAATGTTTTGTTTGCAGTAAACAGCCTCGGTTAAGAAGACCTGGTATTCAGTCAAATTGAGCCGCGTTCTGGCAAAAATGGCTTTATGCGTGTGCGTGAAGTGTCGTCCCAGATTAGCTTATGTGTTCCACACATGCTTATCTGGTACAACACTTTCGGCCTTGACTGGATTTTCTTTTTGAAAATACTTTATTTAAGCGAATAATCTCATAAAACCAGAAAGTTAGCCTGTGCGGACTGTAGAAGTTAATCTGCGAAGATCTTTGTTAAGATAGGACCCTGAATTCTAGCATTTGATGAGGTTATGGGCTTTTCTATGTCTTTTATAAGTAATAGGTGAACACTAGCAACAATATAATTTGCTAACCAAAATGTTTTTCATATATAACTTCGTTTACATGAAAGAAGTTAACATGTGTGAAAAACGTTGGCCAAAGAAAATGACAGGTATTAATTTCTTTGTGGTTTTATTGCATTTATTTCACACGAATTATATAACCATGATGAAGTATATGTTATGAACAAATATATATCAGTTAATATATTGTGCATTCATGTATTTACATATAACCAGACGGTAGTGCAATCTCACATGGATATGTAGGTGTTTAACTTATATTGCACCAGCGTATAGATTATTTTGAAAACAATTGTATGATCATTGAAAAGTTGCATATGTCATGTCACAACAGTATGTGTGGGATACACAAAGAACACGATCAGAGGGATCATTTTGTTTTCAGATGATGTTTATGTAATGTGTGTTTTATCCTAATATCTAATTAACCAGTATGCCATGCAATACATATATTTTTCTAATAAAAGTGTAAAAAAAGGGTATTCAGTGTTTAGATTATGTTGAAACGCTATTTCATGATGGATGGCTTCATCTATAGTCAGTACAAGACACACAGCAACAATATAATTGAGCCTCGGACTGGGAAAACGGGTCCTAATGCATGTGTGTCAAGTGTTAATCAGGGCAAATCGGCGATGAACTTTCCGCGCCAATGAAATTTTTCGATTAAAAAAGTCTCTGGTGGAAAGTGTTGTCCCTGATAAGCCTGTGCTGACGGTACAGGCTAATCTGAGACAACATTTCGAGCGCATGCATAAAGTCCCATGTTCTCAGAGCCAGACTCAAATGTTAAAGCGTTACCCGTTAATTTAAGGAGTTTATCCAATGAAGAGCAGCAAAAGTTGTTTGCAATTTATTGAAAATCTCATAATTGTTCAAATACGAAATATGTATTCATTATTTACAACAAGATGCAATTATGTTTCCAAAACAACAACACAATGGGCATTTCATGTAAAGGCTTTACACACTAGATAAATTAAACTGGTTTTTATTATAAACAATACCATACTAAAGAAGCTCATACAGTTCTCACTTTTCCATTCATAGCAATTCATATTTAATTCAACAACTACCATGAAAACATTTCTATTTGCATCTTTTAAAAGGTACAACTATTTCAAAACGCTATTTCAAAACACAACCTATCATGGAAACAACATGTTGACTTTTGAATTGTAACGGGCATTGTCATGTAAAGCTCTGTCGTAAAATGCACGTTTTTAGTCATCAATATAGACAATTGCGGTACTCTTCGACTCCTTCAAAATATTTGGGTACACATAAAAAATTAACACTAATTCATACTGACCGGTGACACGCAGTTACCGATGATGTCTGGTTATCTTCTGAAACACGCTTTCTATTTTGTGAAAATTACATCAAAATATTATTTCATCTTAAGACATTTCTGGCTGAACAAAAGCTTGTTATAACAAAAAAACCACAACATATTCCACCGTGTAAATATAAACAATCATATTTAAAGTTATATCTAAGAAAAGTTTTTTTTTACAAAATCATTACCAAAGTAATAAAAAATCTTGTATAATCTATATAAAATTTCATTTTAAAATCATTTCTCAAATTTCATGAATCATTAATTTACAATAGTTTTCTAATAAACGTTCATTTATGTATTTATATGATTTTAAGTTTATACATTTAGGAAATAATAATAGTACATACTGATGTTTTTTATCATGTCTTCTGATTGTTTTTATCCTTCAATAATTTAAAAGCAGACGAGAAGTCTTTTCCACCAAACCCGTGATTAGTCATGATGCGGTACATCTGATGAGAAAGAGACCCACATGGTGTCGGTGACTTCACTGCCGTCACTGAGTTTTGGGCAAGACCCAGGTCCTACAATGTTGAAAATTAATGTTTATGAGCCGTGTCGTGCGAACTGGGTCTTAGAATCTTACTTCAACAGATGCGACCAGAAAAGCTGCAGACCAGCCTGCGCCATCTGCCTATCTGTCTGCCATAAAGTCACGCAATGTTTCGTGGTCTCATAAGTGGACATTTTGACTCCTTATATGAGTGCAGTCACCTTGGTCATAAAGGGTGTCCCGAATCCACCGCATTAACACAGCAGATATTGGGTTTTTGATGGCATTCACACTTACGCGAGAACACGACTATCTTACTCATCTCTTCTTCAAAGTCTTTTAGTCATGTTAAAGGGATAAAAGAAACAATACTTGACTGATTTACTCACTGTATGCACTTATTCAAATTTAAACATGTGGTATAACTCCTCATTTCTTCTGTCTAAAATAACATATGAACTAAGTATACTCCACACAATAGGAACCATAAGCTTAAAAGGTATGCTTCTTGACAGTTTGAATACTTATTTAGAATCACGAATTAGCCATAAAATATTTTATTTCACATAATTAGCCTGCGAATTTATTAATTGTGACATAAGTTCTCCAAACTTATACTATATATGAATCTCTGTTCTGCCTTCTGGATACCTAACAAGTAGGCCCTGGTTAGGTATCCAGGTGCAGACTGTGTTACATAGTCATAGACATAGCTGTCTTTAATACTCGAAAAAGGGGTTGGCAGTAAGCAGGGATAAAACATGTTGTCCCGCTCATCACGGAATTTGAACCAAAAACTTTCGTATCCCGAGGCAGAGACAATTTCCGTGGACCATCGCTCTACCCAAGTAATTGATCTAGTTGTATAGCTATAATGATCTTCCTCCATCACCAATAAGGGGATCGCAATATAAAGGAACTACACGTAACAGAGAACTGCAGTAAAACCTCTTCAGCTTGAGACAATTAATCCATCGTCATTTGGTTTTCTAGGCATTGTGCTATATCCAGCAATCTACGGCGACACAGATCTTTTATTTGTATTACTTCTCCTCGTCTCTGAAAAGAAAATGATAAACATAGAATGTTACTTTAAAACATCATACAGCTACAATTCTAAACTTGTGTTGAGATTTTATGCTATTTTCAACATTTATTTTAGCTATAGTGCAGCATCCGTTCATTAAGTCATGATCCCTGAATTGCAAACCACTACAAGGCTAGGGAAGTGTTTCTTGCCCAGGAACACTCCTTATTACCACAATTCTATGCAATACAAAATATGGTAACTCCAAAACATATCATTTATGCAAACAAAGTGAAGTGAGAAATAAATATATTAGCCTCATTCTGGGAAAACACAGCTTAATGAATGTGCGTAATGTCTTCCCAGATTAGCCTGTGCAGTATGCACAGGCTTATTAGAATGACACTTTCCGCTTTTATTGTATTTTCGTTTAAAGAAGTATTTTCTAACAAAAATTTATTAGGCGGAAAGTGTCGTTCCTGATTAGCTTCATTAATCTGGGACAACACTTTACGCATTTGACTCTGTTTTCCCATAACAATATAAATTTGTGGCCATAACAAAGTGATATGTTATTCCATGATCAAATTTTGAATATTGCATTTATAGATTTACCGTTTGATTTTTTACTCTGGAAATTATTATAAATTACTTTAAATTGACGTGTATTCAAAAACCAAAGGATTAAAGAGAAATGATAAAGGATATATAATTTATTCAATAGTGTGTCCAATTGTGAAATAAATTTTCCAAATTTATACTATCGCTCTCTATTCTGCCGCCTGGATACCTAACCAGTAGGTCTACTTGTGTCTGATGTTGATTGATGCATTGTGGTTCAGTGATGTTACGCTTGACCACCAATCCAAAAGTCTAAGAATCGAATCCCGGGCAGGGTAGTGTTTTTTAGTGGTGAGATAATTTCCATGTTTCCAAGCAAACTAGAGGTGAACTTGTTTAAAACCCAGAGGGTAGCCCATGTATCTGTGCTTTACACAGAGCACGATAAAGAACCGAGACATTTCATAGACATTTCATAAAAAGAGCTAGGGTATCGCACCCTGATATCCATTTGTGATACCAATCTATATATGCAATTTTATGTTATTTTAATATACCCCTGTGCTACATACCCGTAGGTGTCTGAAATAATTGAAAAGATGTTGGCAGTAATTAGAGATAAATAGGCTGCCCCCGCTCTTCACGGGACTCAAACCAATAACTTTCGTATCCAGAGGCTATATCCTTGGACAACCGTCGTACCCAAGTAATTGATTTAGTTGTTCAGGCTTGGGGCCTTCCTCTAGCACTAATGAGCCGGACATCGCAACATAAATGAACTACTGACAACTGTTGACGCGATGTAAAATTCAAACATAATCAAATCCCATGCGATACATTTTACAACTGAGACACGTTAAACTTTTAAGTTCTTGTTATAGCGTAAATAAATCACAAACATAAAACTTACCACGATTGATACCGGATAGTTAAATTTTGATGTTTAGAGTGATCTCCCGGCTAAAGTAATTTGCGCTAGAATTTGCGCTATAATTAGGGTTTTTAATACTGGTTTTTCTTTTTGAAACGTGAACTATTATAATTGCTGTGTATGCAGACCGAAGACTTATTCTTAATCAGAGACGCTCTAGCAATCGACTTAAGAAGTAATATAGATCCACAAAGATATAAACAGCTAGTTAAATTCAGTAGCAATATAGCCAAATTCACATAGTAAAACAAAGAACGCCGTAAGAATTAGCATTAATACAAATTCCAAAAGTTTAACTGCAGTTGTTAATAACACACTACGAAGAACAGGTATATATGAAGTGATTATAAACTTAACAATATATGACAATTGGATGAAGTGCTTGCACAGAAAATGAAACTAGGCAAAATGGAACTACCATGTCTCAGAAATACGGAATCCGGATAGTGCCATCTATAATCTCGCCCCTCTTTCATCATGGGCGATACTAGACACACGAAGCGATACTTGATCTTTTTCTTGACAGTCGCGGCGATACTTGATCTTTTACTTGAGAGTCGCGGCGACACACGATATTTTTCTAGACAGTCGCAGCGACGCACGATATATTTAACTCGATATATCACCCTTGTGTAGGTAGCCCAAAAGTCGATATATCGAGATACATATATCATGCGTCGCTGCGACTGTCAAGAAAAATATCGTGTGTCGCTGCGACTGTCAAGAAAAAAAAATCAAGTATCGCCGCGACTGTGAAGAAAAATATAAAGTATCGCTTTGTGTTTCTAGTGTCGCGTTCAAAGGGCAACACTAGACACACGAAGCGATACACGATATTTTGCGCGACAGTCGCAGCGACGCACGATATATTTAACTCGATATATCGACTTTTATTTTTCAAATATCGCCCATGTTATCCGGATCTCGTGAATCGCGGTCTAATTTCAGACCAGAATTTCTGTATCCAGATCATCGTAATGCAACGCAGGAAAAAGGAGTAATGCAGGGTGTATCGACCCCCATTACGTTGATTTTTATACATAGTACTCATATCATTTATAATCATATAAACATAGAACGTGCATTTAATCAATACTTCATATAATTGATAACTGTATTATAATAGAAATCTTTAATATAAACAGGCCATCGCAAAGCATGCACAAACTATCTAGGTACTTGCTGCATACTGTGGAGGACTTTGCATACGTCAATATATATAATTTTCTTTGTTTGAGTGACCGAATTAAAAGAAAATTTATTTCCCTTTACATAACGTATAGTCCGATAGGTGGCGTTGTCGAAGGGATTAAGCACAAGTACATTGATTGAAAATCATTCAGCTTTAGACGGTCGACAAGACCGGTTTGAAATTCGCCGTCCACACGTACCCGATTATGGCGGACAGAAAAATGGCGTAAGAAAATTCGACACTGACAATTCAAAACCAGCTGACAGAAGTTTTGGCTGAGCTTCGACAACAGCGCAACGATTATTTATCGTTAAAGGAAGAAGTGAGAGGAAGTTCATTGAACGTCGCTTCAGAAGTGAAAAAATTGAAGAAAGAAAAAGACATTGTTTGGAAATTCCAAGGTAACAAGCTTCAGTACGAGTTTAATACTGACATAGTAGATATTGTCAAGCAGTGTATGTGGGCGCTAGAAAACGGGAAACACGAGTATTGCAAGGAACAATTGAAAGAGTTAGAAGGAAAAATGCATAAACGAAACAAGTGCATTAGAATTGCGGATTCTTCTTCCGGTGGGTGGAAAACAGTGCGTCAGTATGAAAGCAACCCAATAGCAAGCAATATACAAGACGAGTCGATGATTTAAAAGGCAAAAAACAGGGCTTTAAAACGAAAGCGTTCCTCATCGCGCGGCAAGATGACGTCATCGCAACGACCGGAAGTTCTCAGTGAGAACTTTTCTTCAAACAAGGCATGGGGAACCCCATCATTGAGTCGAGGATACAGCCCCTTTTCCGGCACAAGAGGGCGGCTTTTTCGGGGCCTGTACGGACAAGTTACAGGTAGCGCAGCCACCGCAACCGCAACTGGGCCATGTTTCGCATGCGGAGAGTTCTCCCGCTTCAGACGTAATTGTCCACACGTTGACAGGTACGCATCAACAGCCGGGAACCAGTCTGCAGCCACAACCGCCCGGAAACAGTAACGTTGACAATGACACTTTAAAAGAGGAGTATGACAATGATTTAAATTTATTGACTCACGAATGCTATGAATATGAGCAAGGACAAAAATATATAATTGCTGAAGGCAGACTTAAAAATCATATAGCATTTTGGCCTGCTATTGGTACGAAATTAGTATATTGTAGATGTTATTGAGAACGGATATAAGCTCTCTTTGTGTACTTTACCATGTAGTTAAATTATGAAAAGCAACAAAAGCGCAATAAATGATACTCAATTTGTTTCAGAGGCAATTACAAATTTATTAAAAAGGAACTTAATTAAAAGTTGCACAGAACCGCCTCATGTTGTAAAATCCAGTGACCGTGTCAACGCATAGTTCCGGAAAAAAGAGGTTGATATTAGATTTACGAGAAGTAAACAAACACCTTTGGCAACAGACGTTTTTAAATATGACGATATACATGTTGTATTATCATTTTTACAGAGTACTCCGTAATGTGTCCCAAATAATGACCAGGTCATTAAGTGCAAACATTTTGCAGGCGCCTTATTGGAGTTCTTATGTTCATCTTGAAGATACAAGTAAAATGCAGTTACAATTCTTGTTGAGTAATTTATAATTAATTAACTCCAAGCCGATAACTGTTTTTGACAAGTGTTCAAAAATAATGTATTCCGATGATAGTCCAACAGGTTTCAGAGGCTATGAAGTGAATACAATTCAGTTTCGCATGGAACGTGGTCCCAAAATGAACAATTGAAATCGTAAACTTGGAGGGAACTGATGGCGGTATATCGGGTCCTTAGTCGTTACCTCACATTTTCAGTAATCAGCGTATCAAATGATTTACCGACATCCAGGGGGTAAAGTCTATTGCAGTTAAAGGGTCCATGAATAGTGATTTACAAGGAATTGCTTTAAATATATTTCATACGTGTTTACATAATAACATTATATAAGATATTGAAACTTGAAACTTGCTAATTTGATGAAACGCCTATTTATAAAATTATATTCAATGGCGTTGTACAAAACATATATATGTACATAAAATTGATAAAATATAAGAGTGATTGATACTATTATGCAGTATTAATTAAAGGATTAATAATCTAAAATTGTGTGATATGAATACAAATGCTGTAGGAAACTAAAGCAATAAAACAATACCGGCTACAAATATTAAAACACAGTAAAATCAAAATAAGATGTAATGAATTGATATAACTAGGGTTAAGACAATAAATATAATGATAGTATGAACAAATTTTTGGCAACATAAAGACACTGTTTTTCATTAACTGAAAGGATACGTGAAAGGATATTTCTGTACTCTGGCTGTCAGATCCCACAGCTACCGGTCACCTGTCACCCTTACGGATACTTCTTTTGGGTTTTAGCCTTATTTGAACTTTTGTGACTACAAGTCACAAATAGACTGACCAAGTGTGACTACAAGACACAACTTGAAGGTTAAAATTACAGTGTTACTATAAAACACAACTATAGGGGCTAAGCGTAGCTAAAAGACAGCTGGATGATGTCATTCAATCATTGAGCAAAGAAGCCCTAATGATTTTTGGGTACCGGTCACTTGTACAATAAATGTCCTTGTCGAGAAAAGAAGCCCGCACAATTCTTTGATTTCTTGGTTCTCCGAGTCCTAGTTGTTAGACAAATGAACCCGATCAACTGAGTCTCGTTTATTTTTAAAATCACAGGTATTCAAATTAAAATAGGTCGTAAAAGTCTCCTAGGAGAAATGTTTTCAGATTCCTTTTGAAAATGTCTATTGAGACAGTAATCCGGATGCTTGATGGTTGGTCATTCCACAGTTTCGGACCAACAACTCCGAAACTCCTGTCCATGAAAGTTTTTCTCTTTGTGCGTTTCACATCATAACATCCGTCATACGAGACGGAAGATCGTAGGTTACGTGCTGGTACTTTTTCTGTTAAAAGTTCTGTAAGGAATTTTGGCGCGTGACCAACAGAACAATTATACATGAAGGTCAGTAATTTGAATGTTATCCTGGCCTTTACTGGTAGCCAGTGTAGTTCATACAAAGCATCTTTTGAACTGTCATATTTCTGTCGGCCGAGTACCAATTTGGCACACATGTTTTGGATACGTTGCAGTTTGTTAATTTCGCATTCAGCTGTTCCGTACAAGATGAGATTACAATAATCCAGATGGGATGTTACCAAAGACAAAACGAATATTTATGTTGCTTCTTTTGTTAAGTATTTCCTTATGTTTTTGATTTTGAGGTAGTTGTACATGGCTGTACGGCACTTAACTTAGATGAGTTATTTAAAATTTAGTGTTTCGTCTTAATATGCACCGAAATACCGTATGCATTGTCACCAGCAATATCTATTTCCTTAGATTGACATTTATTTTATTGGGGTCTACTACCAAACATGATGAATTCCGTTTTTGATGCGTTCACTTTCAGTTTATTCTCGTTCATCCAGTTGTTAATAACGAGTGCGCAACGTTCACGTTCTTGAATGGCAGATATTTAAAGAGAAAAAGATGTAGGTTTGAAACGCTTGTTAGCGGTGTGGTCGTCTGCAAACCCGTAGACTGTGATGGATGGAGGAACGACATCAAACAGTGTTCCAGCGTACGTCAGGTAAATGGTATGGACCAAGACAACTACCCTGGGGGACACTACACTCCAAAGAACGTGCCGACGATAAAGCTGAATTAACGCTTACACGACAGCTTCTTGGACGAAGATAAGAGTCTATCCAGTTTAGTGCCGTACCACATGCACCGTATTGTTTTTGCAACACGTCTAGTAGAATATCATGATCGACTGTATCGAAGGCAGCACTCAGATCAATGGCTATAAGTGCTGTAACCTCTAGTTCCTCCATACCTTCGAGTATATCATTGACTAGTCTAAGTAAAGCAGATTCACGAGAATAAGAATGGAATTGTCTGTAGGCTGACTGATTTTTGGAAGGAGATTGTTTTCATTGATATGTATGTTGAGTCTAAACAGGGCAGCCTTTTCAATCAGTTTCGATAAAAATGATAAGTTCACTGGTCTATAGTTTGCATAACTCAGGTCTAGTCCAATTTTCTTAAGAAGTGGTCTTACTATTGCCTGTTTATATTTTGAAGGAAAAACTCCTTGACTCAGAGAGAGAGATTAACCAATTTTGTCACGAAAGGTAGTAACTCGTTTAAAAATGATTTTAGTACTCTTGTTGGCATGATTTTGTTTGAAGATGATTCATGATCTTTTTCACTTCATCTTGGGTGAGCTCCTGGAACATACCAAAACACGGTATTTCCTTGTGATCGGGTGTGAATTTTTCGAAACTTGCAAGGGCATCTCGAATTTTGTTAATTTTATCCAGGAAGTGATCGGCAAAATATTCAGCTATTACGGTGTCGCTTTCACCTTCGGGCATAGGGTAATTAGTTTTCTTTCCTGTTAATTCTGAGACAAACTTGTAGAGGTTTTTAGAAACTCCTTGAAAATCAATTACTTTTTGACTAAGCGATCGTTGCTTCTCTGAATTCAACTGGAAAGTGTATTTATTTCTGGCATTTTTGAAAATATCATATTGGTCTGGTTTATTGTATTTGCTCCATATGCGTTCTAGTTTTCGTGTTTTGCGTTTTAGTTCAAGAATGTTTTGAGTAAACCATGGTTTTGGTGCACGACAAAGTTTGTTTTTCTCAATGTATGGAGCGTGTTTATCAAGAATTCTACAGATTTCATCTTCGAATTGCTCTACAAAAGTATTCACTTCGTCTGCTGTAATTGACATTTCATTGAGGTCTGAGTGGTCTGTTTTTAAAATTTCGAAATGTTATTTTTTGACTCTTGATATTTTTCTTTTGTACTTTGGTAACGACTTAAACCACACAATGGTCCGAAAAGAAAGGGCCTGGTTCACACGACTTGATTTCAATACCATTTGTAGCCTCAGAGATTACAGACATGTTGTTCCGAACCCATTGCTACAAGAGAATTCTTAAATTCAGTCACAACATTGTTAGTTTTGTTTACGTGCAAGTTGAAATCTCCAAGAATCATAAGATTTGAATAGTTGGGAACAATTGCCTCCATGAATTCGAAAAATTCTGTAAAAAATTGATGATATGGAATGGATACCTAGGTCTAATAATATAAAAGCGGACAATTTTTTCCAGGATTGTAGATTTTGATTATTGGGGTTTAGCCCACAGTACAATGGAGCTAATCTTGAACAGGTGTGGCCAACTGGAAGTGGATTGGTTTGCATAACGAGCATAACGCAACATTGCCAATATTCTATTCCCGTTTTTTGAATCTGACATGTAAAGTTGTCGATGCATTTGCAAATTACTGGGGTGATCATATAGGCTTATTTGTTCCGCCTAACAGTCTTATCTGCAGAGTATTTAAGAAAATGCAATTTGATAAAGTACAAGGTATTTTGGTTCTTCCGTGTTGGAAATAATCGATATTTTGGCCTTTGATTTTTCCAAATGGTACGTTTGTCCAGCATCTATTGGATTGGTTTGATTTGCCTGTACATAAATACGCGTTTGTAAAATGTCAAAATGGCAAAGGCATGTTTGGGAATGCCGACTTACATTTTAGAATGCCGGCATTAAAAATAGATTAAGAATAACATGATGAACAGATTTTATTAGAAAACAGGTTGTTTTTTACATTTAAAAAGAGTACGTATGTAAACCGTACACGGCGGTATCGCCCCGTACGATAAAAAAGGCGGAATCGCAAGCACGAGAATAAGCATGATTGGGTGTAGGCGGTATCGCCAAGTACACAGATGTTATGATTATTAATACAAGATTTGTGTCGTTTTATTGATGTGACTTTATTTAAAAAAAACATATAGTTAGCTTGTATGCGGTAAAATATTTTGTATTTGTTTTTCTTATGGTTTATTGTATGTCTAAGGCAAGATGTTTTGACCGAAATATTTTTACCCGATTATTTTTCAGAGTTACAAAGAGGATATAGGCGAATTGCCGGAGGTTTTATTGGACAAAGTGGAGCTGCTCCCCGACCTACTACTCAAGTCAAGAGCTCAGAGTATCAGTAACAGTTACCATAATGCGTTTGAACGTTTTAGGAAGTGGGCTATGCGTAATGGGTTTGAGAGTAGTGACATTTTGCCCGCTAAAGCATTTTCGGTAGCATTATATCTTGTATCAGTAATACAAACTGCTAGTTCCCCAAGCCCAGTTATTACTGCATTTTATGCAATAAAATGGCATCATGATATGTTTGTGTTTAATTCACCTACTGATTCAAAATTGTTAGTAAATGTATTGGAATCCGGAAAAAGAATTTTGGCAAAGGCAACAAAGAAAAAAGACACAATTACAGTTTAAATTTTAAGGACGATGTATTTTAAACTGTATGAAAAAATAATTTAAAATATCAACGAACTATATGTGCGTGTTTGTTGGCTTATGCTGGATTTTTGCTTAGTGCTGAATTACTGAAAATCAGAGTTTTGGATAAATTTTTTACGACCAATATATGGCTTTAGAAACAAGTTAAACAGATCAATTTAGAGATGGTTCTTGGATAATGATAGCGTGTACAGGGACTGAGTTGTGTCCTGTTGAAAACACCAAAACATTGATAAATTGGGGAAAGTTAGAAGAAGATAATTATTTGTTTTGTAATATTAGTAAAACGAAAAAAGGGTTTAAGTCAGGAATGTTCACAAACAGATGTCATATACAAATTTACGTGAATTGTTTATGAATGCTGTAAAGCCACATGTGGCAGACGTGACAGTTTATTGTTTGCATTCTTTGTGAGCAGGCGATGCTTCTGCCGCCGCAAATAATGGTCTTAAGGACCGAATGTTTAAACGTCATGGCAGATGGACAAGTGAAAGCGCTAAAGACGGATATGTGAAGGACAATTTACATGAGAGGTTATCTGTGTCTTTGTGCTAAGGACTATAGCATGTGCCGTAAAGAACATTCTTTACGTTAAAATGTGTATACTTACTTATATAAGTGAATATACTTCTAGTATGTTGTTGGATTGTTGTTCCAATCCAATTTTATGTTTTATATATGTACAAGATAATATTTTTGTCTTAATATTTTTCCTATTTTCCCGTTCTTTGATTTCAGCAATTTCACCAAGTGCTAAATACAAATAACAATTTGAATTGTTTGAATTGAAAAGTGTGTTTGTTATTATTATCAGACTAGGAGAGGGTTTATGGGAAATATAATTTTCTTTGTTTGAGTGAACGAATTAAAAGAAAATTGATTTCACTTTACATAACGTATAGTCCGATAGGTGGCGTTGTGAAAGAGATTAAGCAGAAGTAAATTGATTGAAAATCATTCAGCTTTGGACGGTCGACAAGACCGGTTTGAAATTTGGATTGGAACAATGTATGATTGATGTTTTTATCATAAAAATACAATGATTTATGCATGCATGTCTTATTAAGAGTTTTCAATATTAAATGAATTTATAGTGAGTGTGATATATATATAAGTGACAAATGTTGTATATATACTTTATGCGGATACATGTACAGCAATTTCACCAAGTGCTAAATACAAATAACAATTTGAATTGTTTGAATTGAAAAGTGTGTTTGTTATTATTATCAGACTAGGAGAGGGTTTATGGGAAAAACATTTTTAATGAAATGCACTTTTAAAGGGTGTTGTTGTGTCACGTTAGTGAGGCAATTTTTGTTTGAACAGTGTCATCGTTTTGATTTATACACCATATCAAACGTATTGATATGGAAAAAATCTTTGATTTAATCTGAAACTGAAAAATATGAAATCATCATATAATGAACACTCTAACATGACATGCTTTTCATCTTCTAAAACATTACAAAAAGGGCATAAACGTTGATCTGTTGGTAGCCGTTCATATTTACCAGTCTCAATTCTTATAGTTGCGACTACACATCTTAATTTACAAAATGCTGAACGATGTTTTAAGGGCATTATCATTGTACAATATTGTTCAACATTAAAATCTCTTTTAAATATATAATAAGTTCGGAGTTTGTTACGTCCTCTTTGTGAGGGCCCAGTTACAGAATTAATATTTAAAAACCAATCATTTTTATACTTATTAAACACACTTTGCCCTAAATTTTTAACAAGCAACAACTTTGAAATAGGTACATCTATATTACAATAGCAATCTAAATTGTTATCTTTCAGTTTTTTATATACATGTATGTAAATAATATCTTGTAATTGGTTTTATTTTATGGCGAGCTATGGCATGGTAAAGTGCCATTACTTAACATTTGATTTTACTATAATACAATAGACCTATGTAAATAAGACCTAAAGTTTTAATATAGTGGAGAACGATGACATGGCATACTCCACATCTATATAAACATACATATATACATATGTTTTATACATATCTTTTGATGCATTTTGTGCAACTTGTGTCAAGAAGTAAAAAGCTCTCTGTGTTGGTGGATCTGGCTTTTTAAGCGCTTGTGTTGGGGCTGTTTAATTGATGACATAATTTGTACAATACTGTCACCTCTTTTATACGCGACACGTATATTTCTAACATTTGTTATTGATTCTTTTCTATATACGCTCCGTTCAAAAATATTCCATTTAACACGATATTCAAATTATGTTTCCATTTGTGAATGAATAAAGTTAAGAACTCAAACGTCTGGTATAAATTACACAACTCTTTCTTGGCGCGGATGTGGCAGATGCGGCAGTTATCAGGTTTATCGTAGTTAAGAGAAAACTGGCTTGAAACGCGTGGTATTAACGTTAGTTGTTCGAAAGCGAACAATTAAAAATGCCGCCAGGCTTCTAGAACGCTGGACTAAACGGAATCAGGCTGTTAGACTGCTTTGTTGCTGACTGCATTAACGAATTTTAAGTGATTCTTTCTCTGACTGTAGAAGCAGACGATGATTCTTAAATTGTTTTGGAACTAAGACACAAAGAACAGCATTTCATTATGCAAGGCCTTTGCAGGTTGGTTATTTCCCCCATCCCATTTAGATATAATTCCACGGTATAGAGTTCTACCTCCTGAATAACTATATGTTATAAGACATCCGTGCAGATCATGTTTAACACAACCAGAAAACCAAGAATGAGACAAAACAATGGAATAATCTACCGGTGTATTTCGTCTACAATTATATTCAATTTATTGCAGAGTTTGCCGAGATAAATCGAGACTCAAAGAAATTTGCATACCGATTCATTCTTCTAAGATTAACGTGAAAATATAACGAAAAACAACAATCAAAAGTAGCTTTCTAACAATAGATCAAAAAGTCATAAATAAAGTCACTCACGCATAATTATCCACGAATTTGAGTTGGCAGCAAAAGACACAGGGTGGGTGGGGGAGGGGGGGGGGCATGCGTATACAGGAGCTGACTGTGTTTAAGTTGTGTTAGTTGGAACTGTCTTCCAAATATTGCGTCTCTTGATGATTTTCGCTTACTGGTGACTTGTATTATCACTCGGGAAGCCACTTTATATATGTACTTCCTTTAAATAAAAACGCCCTTTTAGCTCTACGGTGTTTGAGCTTTTTTAATTTTTGTTGTAGGAAAACCGTCCAAAAATGTGTTGTTTACCTATTAGACCTTCGAGTAATTTGATGTACTGATATCATTGTCTCGTAAAATACACAGTAAATACTGTGTATTATACGATAAAATGTTATTAGTACATAAAACTATATATTATACGAGAAAATGATGTAAGTACATCAAATTACTTGTTGGACATAAATCAAATTTAGCAATACAAATCAAAAGGATATGAATGCAGTGCTCGCCATAAAAATAATGTGGAAAACTTCAAGTTTTGTATTCACCAATTTCAGCGGGATATTTATATAAAAGCAGATTAACATTCATAAAATGCATTAAATAATTACAACTTAACAAACAATCAAAAGCGTCGCATAGCCAAAGTGTTTACGTTTTATTAAAACATGTGAAAACAACATTTGGTATGAAATTTGTATAAGGAATATACGAATAAGGTCTTAGAGTAAGATGTTTTCACAAAGAAGCATTATATCATTATATTTTTTTTTCTGTTATCTTGTGCCAAGGTCTGGAAATGGAATATTTTTTTTTTATAATTCCTGCTCTTTTAGTTTTAGCGCCTTCTTCTTATTTTGTTGCATGTTAGCTCATTTGTTTTTCCGTTTCAGAATTTGGTAGTGATAATTTTCAAGTGCGAGACAGCTGTTGAATCTCGTCTCAATTTGTTATCTATTTGATAAATCCGTATCGTGCAATGTGCTTGAAAATACCGATTTTACTTCTCGTTAACGCACATTGCGCATGGTGATGCTTCCAATTTTAGGTGTACTTGTAAACGGCCAAGTGTAAACAGAATTACGTCCAACAAATGAATTCTGTTTTACGTGAATTTTCCCAAAATTCATCCTAAATTTGTCGTCGACATACCGATCCCATCGTTCTGTTCCATGCCTTCCACATCTTTTCTTCGCTCAGCATCAGTCTGAAATACAGTGCATGACGCATTACAATTATGTCTAATCGTGTTTTTTGGTATCAAAAGTGTAGGTTTTGAAGTCTTCTCGTAATGATAGTATGCCTAAACAATTTCGGAAACTGTTACATTGTATATTCAATTGTTTCTCTGGATGTAAACTTTTAATTATTTGACAAACACACGGGCACACGCGAATTCTCCACATACACGCACGCACACACCCGCGCACACACCCGCGCGCACGCACGCACACACACACACACACACACACACACACACACACACACACACACACACACACACACACACACACACACACACACACACACACACACACACACACACACACACACACACACACACACACACACACACACACACACACACACACACACACACACACACACACACACACACACACACACACACACACACCACACACACACACACACACACACACACACACACACACACACACACACACACACACACACACACACACACACACACACACACACACACACACACACACACTCACACAAACACACGCATTCACGCACGCGCACAAACACTGCAAAAACACATACACACAACTCTAGACAATGTGTAGAATCTTAGTCGTATAGTATAACTTGCGATATAAAACATTTGATCGAGTTGTGTAATACACGCAATCGATATTTTGTAAAGATATTTATAACTATCAATGTAGCGGAAAGATATGTTAAAGGTACCAAGAACATTATAAAATACATTCCAATAGCATGGACGTTGCTCTTCATAGTTTGTAGCGATATGTCAATATGTCAGTCTTACAAACTACGCAGACTACATACATACAAGGTCAATTGACTGGGGTTTTGAATTCCTCGGCACGGCTGACGTACTATTCGTCGAAAAATATGAGGAAGACTGTTTCTTCGCTCGTCTTTTCAATGCCGCTCTAAGCTTTTGAAAAGTAAGCAATTTATTATATACACAAACAATAAAATGGTGATTAGTATTTTGTAATGAGTGAATCATATATTGTTTTAAGGTTCAATCGTTAAACTGGTATTAAACATAAACAAACTTATTTTTTTATAGAATTTATGTTAGGCTAAAGTATGTAAAATATAATAATTCTAAATTAGTAAATAATGATTTTAATTAAAACAAACCTGGGGATTGAGCAAGCAATGGCAAATAAATATCATCAAGCCCTGAAAGCATAAATGAAGTTAATATACATAAATGAAAATAAGAAATATAAGACTAAATGATATTAAAACAACAAATAGTAGTGCACTGTAAGAATAATCGTATTATCAAAATCGTAAAAAGCGAAATGTCTTCTTATCGTTTTTATTGTTTGAAAAAGTAATTGTTTATGCACGTGTCAGTGCGATATGAATTAACACTGCGAGTTGTAATAGTAATAGTGGTTGTAGACGTATGTATTCAGAAGTAATAGCAGTAAAAGTAGTTGTTTTTCTGGTAAATAAAACATACTTGTAGGCTATTGCACACGGCAAACACGTACTGTACCCAGGCCATGCGTTCGTTAACGTAGAGCAGACCAATCACCCACGTGCTGCCCATCAGCGGAAGCAGCACGCACAGGCACCGAACACCGGCTCTGCAATATAAAGGCGAAGACACATGCACAGGCAAAAATACAAAACAATCAATTCGTTCATCGAGGTTATTATCCAGTGTCAAATTGTAGTACACGCCTTTTGCTGTGATAAAAACATGTTATCATACATCTACTAAAACAACGATTACTGCAAGTCAGACTTAAAGTGGCAGAAGTTCATGTTATATAATGACAAAACTTAAGGACTCCGAAATTTGTAGCTGTAATTGTAATTGTTTTCAATCGGGATACATTTCTTAATGAACATAGCGATAAAATATAGAGCTGAAGTTTCAGATTAAATCAACGATTTTTTCCATATCAATACGTTTAATATGGTGTATAAATCAAAACGATAACACTTTTTGAACAAAAATTGCCTCACTAACATGACAAAACAACACACTTTAAAAGGGCATTTCATTAAAAATGTTTATATTGCCGTATGCAAAGTCCTCCACAGTATGCAGCAAGTACTTAGATAATTTGTGCATGCTTTGCGACGGCCTGTTTATAATAAAGATTTCTATTATAATACAGTTATCAATTATATAAAGTATTAATTAAATGCACGTTCTATGTTTATATGAGTATAAATGATATGAGTACTATGTATAAAAATCAACGTAATAAGGGTTGATACCTCCTGCATTACTCCTTTTTCCTGAGTTGCATTACGATGATCTGGATTTATACTATCTGATGACAGGCTTATAAATCTTGTTTATAGGGCATATCGACGGTATTTTCTACTAGATGTAGACATGTATAAACACTACCGAGTCCCTCTTGTGAATTATTTATTATAACACTAATATATTGATGTCATTATTATGGAAAAAATGCTAAAATGTTTCTTGCATGTCAATTTATCTTTTCATTACGATTCGAACTAACGTCTACATAAATTGCGTCTTTGCAATCAGTACGATAATGGTCATCGTAGTGCAAATCCGTATAGCGTTACTAAATGAAGGTTTAATTCACAACGATTCGACAGCCACAGCTGCTTGTTCTGTGACGAGGAACGTGTCTAGATGATATTGTATTATAATTGAACCTTGCACTGGGGAAACGGGACTGCACGTGAGTAAAGAGTCACCCCAGATTAGCTTGCGCAATCCGCACTGTCTTATCGTAAACAAAAATCTAGTTCAGGAAGAAGGTGTCGTCCCTGATAAGCCCGTTTTCTCAGAGCGAGGTTCTACTATAAAACAACAACAACATTTGAGTAATCGTGTAAAAAAGCGTACGTATGTGTACAGCAATCATTTAATATATACTTATTAAAATATTTTTTATCTTAATATTATACCATATACATATTTGCTTTCAATATGCGCCTTTAACAAGATATTTAGTTAATTATTGTACTTTACCTCCGTCGCGTCTAAAACAGTTGTACGTTTGTACTTTTGTTGGTTATTAACCTATTAATTATACAATTTTAATTACATATTATTGTATTCGCCCTTGTTGCGTTTTAATGTGAAAGTAGGCTAGTAGGTTAGACATATACCGGTTTAGACCTCCAACGATTTGCATTAACTATTCAAAGGCGCTGACAACAGTTTTAATCATTATGTTTTAATGTCGTATTGAATTTATTGTATTGTATTGCATAGCCTTTTGGAGTTTTTCCATTTTACTAGGTATTGTGATATTTCAAACGTCTTCTGTACGAAATGTAAGACTGGTGAAACTTCAGTCACAGCATCGGTAAACATATTCTTGATTACACGTAACAAATGCTTTAACCTTGAAACAACACCTATAAACACAATTCGCATTACCCAACAGCGATCGCTTAAACTGGGGTCGTTTCTGTGTTACTACCTTGCAAAATGGCAAGGATTTGTATATGTTAGTTTTGCAATGTGAATAATATTAAAACATACTCAGTCTTTCCCTTCGTAGACCTTTCAGATATTGTTTTTGCCTGAAACATTGTTCTTATTACAAGGACCAGGAGTATCAAATTTACCTGAAACAAAAACCAATGGCAACCCAGTCATAAAAATACTACGCATGTTATCATCTCTACAATCAGTTTTCAAATTTACCGTTCCATAAAATACACGTCTTAATTACCTGTATTAGCATTACAAATAAATAATTAACTAAATGGAAAGAAACATAATAACATTCATGAGATTTAAGGACATACGAAACAATAAATATACAAAACTGTAACAGGCTATACAATTAAATTGAACAAGCTTGCACAGTTTTTATAATAAATGCTAGCTTTAGTTTGTTTATCAATAGATTATTTTGTAGTAGAATTGGAAAATATTACTATGATAATGATTGCAGCTGGGCCGACGAAAGACCAAATGAGTCCCCCTTGTAAGGATATCCAACAGCTGTAACACAAGATAAATTAATAATCTTAAATTGTCGTGCATTGGTTAAATTTAGGCGCGGGCAAGTAGGCGATGGAAAGTGCGTTTATCAGAGCGTTACCTTTGTTTGTGCAAAATTGGTTATGAACGAATTAGGAGTTAATTGATTTAACTTTGACTAAACAAAAAATAATTTACCCATTATAAAACAACTCAATGACTTCATCTTAGAGTAGGTTAAAGGTCGATTTCGTTTTCATGAGTATGCATTGTATTGGATATATATTTTACAAAAACAAGTTTTGAATGTTGTTATTTTGAAAACTGGTACGAAAGGATCAGGTTCTTTAAAAAAAAATCTTAATTATTTACCTCCTTTTTCTTATCTTTATTAATAATTAGTGTGTCATTTGTGAAAGGAATATTGTTTACAAGCTTTTAAGGATTCTTACAATTCTTTGTTTCCATAGCCTTCCATCTGTGTTACTCCCATGGAGACACCAACAATAACGGCTGGACAACCTGACCGAAATATAACACTAAGATGCATTCTGCGTACCATGCACACGTTCATAGAAATAAGAGCTATAATCGTACATGTAATTAATTAAACGTATCAAATGTGAGGTTCAGATAGAGTATAATAGTGCGTGCTGATGTCACATTTCGCCATAAAAAGGTTTGGCCTGACAGTAACTTCACAATGAAAAAAACAAACAATTGCAAAATATTAGCAATGGACTCCACATATTGACGCCATGTATCTAGCTAGTACTTAACTACATGTATGATGCAAATAATGTGTTCGTTCAAACTTGATTACATATAATTATTAATATTTTACACACCCCACGCACAGGGAAGCATCCATTTTAATCTGGACTTAGTGACAAAGACATAAAGCACGGTTACAGCTATTTCGATTCCCTCGGCCAGCATCAGAAAAAATACAACTAAATATACGTATTGCAGTAAAGCCGCTATTGTTGTGCACACTATCTGAAAAAACAAAAAATCAAAATCAATAACATAACAACGGCATTTAGCAACACACGTGTACATTCTACTTTAGCTACATATGCATTTCCATTAATCTACAAGCCCAAACAGTATCACCCACGTTTTAGATTTTTTAAACCGCTGCCCGATTGCGATTATGGAATAATAGTGCAGACTTTTAATATCAAAAGCCTTTTGCGACAGCGTCCAATAAGCTTACCCTTTTGTCAATCAAGAAATATAATGTATGATTGGTTTTGGGCAGTCGCTAAACAAGGTAAGATAACCTTTACTTAGGCTTAACATTGTTCACTTTCTATTTGTAAACTGTTTAACTTAAAACAACATGTTGAATGAAATCGAAGGTTGCATTTTAAACATCTCAATTTCGAACAAACATGTATTAAATTAAGATTTACATAATTAGTTTGAATTTTATAATGTTATATGCTACCTTATTCTCTGTTCGATCCACTCCTCCAAGAAATATAGCGTATGACATAATCAACGCACATGACAAATTTAATAGTAATATTATACGATCGGATCTCATGTATCTGAAATCACATAGAAATACCATTAGTGTGTGGATGCTATTACATCTTATCATGGGATGAGTATTTTATCACATATATATCTCACATCACGTGGGTAGGCGATTAAGTGAATGGTTCGTTTTCTACAACGTCACGTTATTGCTATTTTATTACATCAGTAAAGGTTAAAGTATTAAATGTTTTTAATAAATATGCCATAATACTGTAACAAATCCGTTCAGGAATAGTTAAATCAAACATGCACACCTCCATAGGGCCGTGTGAAGGACAACAGTGATTATAAGCCCAAGCATCGACACACTGCAGCCAATTATGGAAATCAAATTGAGTACAAATGTGTTTACGTTTTTCTGTAATGAAGAAGTTTAAAATTTAGAACAAACAAATAAAATGAAACACAAGTTAATTGCTCATAACATGTATGTTTAGGTCTATAAGTTAAGAGTGAACGTATCCATTATTTAATATAAACAACGATTTATGTATTTGTCCAAAACGTGTTTATAATAATATTGTAATGTAAGCATATGTATAATCACATTTTACCTCTACCCAAGGACTAATAAGAATCGCAAAGTTTGTGAGATGGTTGCAAGTGCAGGTGGAAGAAAAAGTTGTCGAATTACTGAGACTGCATCCGAATGTATCCCATGCGAAGCTAAATGATGTTCATTGAACAAAAACAAATATATTGGTAGTGTATGTTACACATGATATACTGCTGCAACACATGTACTAAGGAAAACTACAAAACTTTGTCCACGATCGAATTTATTTTACTTCTTCGAATATATACCGCTTAAATAGTTCGCAGTAACATCAAAAGCACAACAACACAACACGCATATAATACATTAAATTACCAAAATTTTAATATAAAACATTAAAAGAAATGTTTACTAGCCTGGTAAATGCTTAGTAAGCGCCCATTTGACATGTAGAAAGGGAAATATGATTATGCCTTAAATGAATAATTAAGTTCGCACAATTGTTTCTAGATATTTAAGTACACAAGTAAAAGATGAAAACTTCATGTTGAATATTTGATATGAACTATATGTATCCCTGTTCTTTGCTCTCCATCGAAAAGTAACAGACAGCGATGCCAAACATAAACTTTGTATACCTTGACGTGTTCCAAAAATTGCAATTAGGTCGGCCAGGTTTGTTCTGAAAAGAAAACATGATGATGCATGTTGATAACCATCAAGTTATGTCGAGACGTATACATTATTTAATTCTGTAGACATGAAGCATGAAACAAACACGAAATTTAAAATGGTTGAGCAAGCAGATTTCTTATAAAACATCACTGACAAAACAAACTTTATATATATTATATGGTAACCTGAACATAGCCAAGCGTTAACGTTATACTGAAGTCTAGATTAGTTTCCCAGTTGTCCATTGTGACTGCGACTACCTCTGATGAAATGAATGATTGAGTGTTACTGCAATAAACAACATTTAGTTGTTATGTACTTAATTGATACAAAAATATTGTACGGAGTAGCCGGTTGTTTGTATGACATTATACTGTTTTTAATATTTTGAACAAAAGTAAAACTGTAACGCTCCGAGCTTTGTCGCCAATACTTAACCTTTCATTGCCGACATTGTTAGAAGACAAAATGCCTGACAGATTCTTGTACACCACTGTTGAAAAGGTAGAAGATTCTAAAACAAACAATATCAGCTTAACAGTAAAAATAGAATATCTTAAATTTTGATGTTTTTAATGAGTTTCACTATTAAATCATGTTTTTACAAACGGTGAAACACAATATGTCACACGTGTACATTTAAATACTTGAAAAAATGGAGACTCACGTGAGAGCGATGACTTGGGCAATAGTATAGAACTCTTAATGTCTTCATGTTCATGTTCCTTAGGAAATCGAATGTCGGATGTATTTGTGTCAAGACGACTCACGTGCAGAACTGAAAACATCAATTTACTACTGGACAGTAATGATATCGATATGGTTTCAAGAAAATGAACCAATATGGTTTGTATATGTGTATGGTGACGAGCTTTTTTAAAAACCATTTTTCGATTCTCATTCTGCTCTATTGTGAAATACATAACCCTTAAAGGACCGATGACAATTCAAATATACATTGATTTAAACATATTTGAAATCCAAAATGCGTTCATAATTATAATGACTCTTCAATAACGATATGTATGTAATAAAAATAGTATAGAATATTATAGCGTTTTTTTTTAGTTAATTTGGGTCTCTTTTTATAATCCTTGTCATGTTTCATGTTTACTCTTCGACAACATAATTGACATCTCGTCTTTTGTCAATCAGATTCTTATCTAAATATCGATCGACCAATCAGCGATCGATAAATCTTGCGCGCCGGTTGCTAACGACCTGTCCGCCATTTTCTAGACAAGCCGACAATTATACCACGAAATTCGCTGATTTTGTTCGAAAAATAGGAAATGAAAGATAAAGAAACGGTGTATGGTATAAGGTTAATGTAACTCGGACAATCGGTATCCAGATAGATGAGTTAGAGGAATTTAATGTATACTATGTCAAACGCAGAAATGTGGTCATGACAAATTCGAGTGGAAGCTTCAATGTGTAGGGAATATTGGTATTTGAGTAACTTTACAAAATCTAAGTTATACATCGCTTTTCATGTCAGAAACAAGTGAAAACTATTTTATGAAACTATTTTAATAAAAACTTATCGATTCCACCGTTTTGTTGATCTGCACTGTCAATTATAATTATTGATAAATGTCCCATAAACAATGTTTAATATATAGGTTATAGGTAATAACTTGGGGGATTTCGGTACCCGCTCGGCGTCAGAAAGTGTGTAAAACAAATGCGAAATTCCAGTTATAAAGCGCTATTCATGTCAAATACATGTGGGCAAATGTTTCGTGCTTATTTTCGCAAATAACATGGGTAAATACCAGTGTTTATATATCAATATGTGGGAGCTTGTTTAAAGTACCGAAATACCCGTTATACATTGCTAATGTTATTTATAAACTATTTTTCTTTTGCATTTGCATAATAAATATATTACATAAACCTATTTTACCAGTGTTATAGGGGGTAAACACATTGCACAAAAATCATCCGGAATATCGCGTAATTTATACCTACTTTGTCCATATATAATTGTATTTTATATCGTGTCTAATTTATTGCAGATACTTCTCCTTATAAACTATTTAAACTTTTTATTATGTGCTAAATATATAACATTTATCCCATCCAATGCAGAAGACATAGGCTTATCAAACATGAGGAAATATTTATCCAAGATAACGTGTACAAGATCATTGGTTATGGACACCTTAAAATAACGCAGTTTAAATCGCATGTAAAATATTGTAGTAAAATAACTAAAACGTTTTTCCATTAAAGCATACATTTTATTTAGTCAAACGGTCGATTCCTAGACAAAGATTACAATCATCACAGTACAAGGCTTACCGATATTAGCTGCCTTGACAGTTTTCGATACGTCATTAGACGCGTTCATTGACTTCGATATCACTTCAATGTAACGTCCCACAACTTGTAGCACTTCTGCCGCTCCTGTTTTCTCTTTCTCGTTCCCCTTTATAGAAGGAAAGCAATGAAGGTTTTTAGCGTTTGACTTTTTTATTGCCGACGTGTTTTGTATTTAACTAATTATGAGTATCGATTCAATTCCAAACTAAATTTATCTTAAATCTATAAATCTATAATAAATAAATAACAACATAAACGAAATCTAATAGTAATAACATGCAATTAGTATTTTTATTACATATGTCGATTCTTGTTTCTGTTATCAGTTTCTATCGCTTTTGATTAAAACATCATCAAAATGCATTAATTCAACACGATAAAATAATCAATTTGAAATACCTTATTGTCATTATTGTCTTCTATGCTCTTCCACGACAAAGTATTGCGCATGTCAAGTAAGTTGCTTGTGGTGTCTAGGAATTTCTAATTAATGATTCACACATGTAAATTGTAAAATATCATTTGCTCAATATTATACTCGTAAAGGAATATTGTAGTTGACACGAAGTTCCGTTTTATTGTCATGTTATTTTAATATAATGCTTGTAATGCAAACAATCCATTGTAATTTTACTCTAACTGATATAAAATGTATACATACCAAGCATGACTCGGATGAGCATTATACGATAAAATTGCGTTATGTTCTTTTGTTATAGTAGCAAAGTCCAACTAAGAACGACATACAAATTATAAGCGAAATGGGATACTAGGGACGTTATTTATTGTTATACTTCTAGTTCTTACAAATTAAATAAGCTGTTACGTTGTTGCCTTTTGTGGACTCGCTATAAATTTTTTGTTTTTCAATAAGTGCTGCCCAATAATTTTGTTTCACTAAACTGTACAGTAATAGAGCGAACACCCCATAAGCAGCTTTATGATGAAACATATTAATACATATGTGTGAGTGTTGAGGGGTAACACATCATTTATTATAGTTTAAAAGGAACTAGAAAGTTCTAATTAATATTCCGACATACTGTTCTTCATATAATAATCATATGGCCATGGATGCAATAAATATTCACTTCTTTATATTAAATGGAAGCTAGTTGAAAACTATCTACTAAAGAATTAGGTTTGTCATTGCTTTTGAAGGTTATGTTTACGACTAATTAAAAATGAAAATATACATAATAACGGGATATTAAAATAGTTAATATAACAGATATGGGGTTTTACTTTTAGCACTGCCCTTCGCTTAACTTGATATACCCATCTCTGCAGTTTCGAGTAAATCGCTTAAGTAATGTTTGATAACAAGGTCGGATAACGACACTTGCAAAAGAGACAGACTCCTTAATAAATAATGAAATTATTTTTAAGGTGATCTAAATTGATTTAAGCATTTAACTTTCCGTATAAAAATCACAAGGTAGATACCTTAAAGAGGCAAAGCAGAATATTAGAAGAGTCCAACACTTCCAACTTTCAATTTTAGGTGCGGGATCTCATTCAATAAAAAAAGTAAATTATCAATACATCTTTTTCTTCTAAGAATCATTATAATAAAAAGTACCTGTACTTGGTCGTTAGTGACTTTAGTAATATTCTCACTAGCAGTAACAATGGTGCTGAGAATATCTGTGACCTTCTGTAGTTCCCCACTACTTGTCGAAGAGCTTCTCTGATTACCAAGTTCCGATGTTAATGATACATTTGTAATGGCCGAAAGTTGATCGAGACTTTCAGACAAACTTTCTTCCGTGGGACTAGCTTTTATTGCATCAACCTTCATACGAAGTTTTATATATTCTAATATTACGCATTATCATATCAAATTAATTAGCATACACATATTTCCGCTTTAACCATAAGTCAGGTGGTTACCCAGTTATATTTATTGTGTGTATTGTTGTATATGTGTGTGTCGCGTCTAGTAAGTCTCATTACTTGGCAATTGGTATTTTGCAAAAACGGACCGTTTCAATGCGAATCATTAGTTTTAATTTAGCAAATACTTAGCAAATTTGCACCTGGGCAGAAATCTTCTCAATCTCCTTACGAACACATCCATCAACAGGTGGAAGCCATTCGCCGCCAATTGAACATTTTCTTCTGATTACACCCACGGCTCCCTTTTCATGACAATCAATAACTTGAATGATTCCTGGTGACGTTTGTGGCCAGTGTCGATCTGCTAGGTCAGTATTTGCAGAACAGTTCTGCACTTGTTTTTCAACTAAAAATATAAAAATCGTTAAGATAAGTATGTGTAACTTTTTGTACTTTGCATATGTTTAGAATGATTAGTTCACTTTCAAAATATCATTGAAGTAACTTAATGTTCACATTTTTTTCAATAGAACGCGACTGTTTTATACACGGAATAACCTCTAATTGACCACTTTATAAAGTGACAAATAAAGAGAATAAAAGCAAAACCAAAGCAACTAACAATACATATAAATCAAAGGAATAATCTCCACAAATTGTTCTAAAAAATTTCATAGAAAAATATAATAGTTTATGAAAATTGTTAAGTAACAAAATACGTTTAATCAATACTCATACATCTTAAGGATTAAGGTGCAAGATACAATTGCAGTCTGACATCGATTAAAATAAAAAATTCCGTCGAAAGGCTATTCTATCACACACGCCTAATTTTTACTGATTTCTAGCATATCTATTTCGGCATTGGTTCTCGTTTGGTCTAAACTAGGCCTACATGTCAAATCATAGAACACCAGTTATCGTTATTTTTAACGTCGTTATCTGAGTTAGGTCGGCATGAGGAAACTAGGTTACTAGATCAAATTGTAGACAGTTTTGACCACTCTAAAGCCACATGCAGACTTGCACAAACTTTGTAAGAAACTTCATTTTAACAATATTTAGAGATATTTACACACAATTTAAATATCGTAATAAAAAGTCCCCATTTAAAACATGTTTCAATTTAGGGAATATAACATAATTTAAAAAATGTTCGAGTGTATGTATGGCATGCAAAAGTAAGCATGCAGTTAATGAGTGTGCATCCCGTGTGTCTATCAAAGAATCTCCGTGTATACATCTAGACTTGTAATATATGAAATTATTGAAAAAGAATCAACTAGCCTTTCACACAAATTGGTGGCCTTCCGCTCCATTCACCATTAGATAAACAAGTTATACTCTTAAATCCGGATAATATATATTTTTCGGAACAAGCAAAGGAAACAGTTGTATTTTGGACATTCGGTAATTTATAGCCGGAGGTAATCGTGACTCCTTCACTGACGTTAAACCCTTCACAAACTGAAATTATGAAGCATTTATGCTATGATCAGTCTTAGAAATAATAAATGAATGATTGAACACACTTTATGAATCAATGGACATTAATGAACTAATAAAAACATGATTTTTAAAATGTATAATTCAATTAATGAACGAACAAATAAAATGAAGAAGGGAATCAATTAAAATTAAGTAAGATATGAATGAAGTAATAAATACATGAATTGTGAAATGTATCATTCAATAAATGAATGAATTAATGAATGTATGCATAAATGAATGAATTAATGAATGAATGTATTTATTAAAATGAACTGACGACGAACGAAAACAAAGAATCAAGTTATAAACGAATACATATATATATATATTGTTTTATAATGTATAAAACTCAATTTAATGATAAACATCTACTTAGGTTTTGGTAATTAAAACTACATCTTACAAATAGCTACACAATCGGCAAATTGCTTCTTCTCCCAATACCCAGTTTGTCCTTTAGCGAGACATTTTATGGCTTCGCTTTTGTCACCTGTGGTGTTGAAAATATAATATCCGACGTCGCATACCATAATAGCCTGCGCACCAAACGTAGTCCTGTTGCCAGTGTATGTTATTTCTTGCTGACGACCTTTACTTATAGGCCCGCAATCTAAAATTCAGGCGATCATTCACAGCGGCTTAGACATGAATATGTAACCATCTCATGATTGGCTTGTTTCGTAAAGCTTTGTATATTAAATATTTTGTATGATATTACAGAAGCATACAAAACATAGTGCCCAATTGTTAACATGTATATATTTATTACTTACATTATGGTACTTAAAAGTAATATAGCCAAATTATAATGTGGATTTTATACAATTATGTTGAGGTAACCATATATCATCTGGACCATATTGTTCAAATGGAGCTTAAACAACGCTGCAAAAGTTATAAAAAGCAAGTTATTTTTAAAGCTACTCGCTATCGATCTTTGAACATATGTTTGAGAAAATGATAAAGTTGAAAGAGTGGACCCAAAATTCAAACGGTATAATAAAATACAATATAAAACAATAAAGTAAACTCACCGACTGGTGTACATATTCCATACGTCTTAGACCAACTTCCATTGCTGAGACAAACAGATGTATTATCTCCTACCATAATATATCCCTTATCGCAGCTTACATTTGCCAATGATCCAAAAGTTTGCTTTTCCAGATACGTCTGAGCATTTGCGATGTCGCTCAATGGTCCACAATCTAAATTTACATCAATATTATTAAGGGCGTATGCTGCAGTTTTAATAAAAATTATGCTGTATCTAGAATTTGATAATTTTTGGTATTTAGCTAGAACCATCTGTTGTGGATAGAAAAATAAAATAAAAATCATGGGTCACCAGTGTTGCTATTTTTTTATTCGCACTTGAACAACAAGTCTATTTCAGCATTAGAACAATTCACCAATCAGGTAATAACATAAAAACTTGAGTAAAGTAATGAGAAAACTGTTGAAACAATCTCTATTTCTCAGAAAATATTTAATACTGGGTTAATCTGACTGCAAATTTACTTAATTGTAAAAATGAATATATTTATTCATGTTTCTTTTTAATCAATTTTCAAACAAAAACAGAACCAATAGAATTTCACATATTAAAACTAATTAAATGCATTAAAGTCATTTTTATTTTTAAATGCCTTCCTGTAGCTAGATTTTATAAAAATCTACCCAAATGGTTTATGCGTTATAACTTAATACAAATATAAAAAGAAAAACATAGGTTACCAGAGTCGTTTGTTCACAACTGCAGTTCGTCTCCTAAAAGTTCTTTCAAAAGATTATTATTATAAACTTTGTGTTCCTATGACTGTTTGTTTATATTAGAGCGGAAGTAAATGGTCTTATGGTACCTTTTGGAGTAATGCAGTAGCAAGATTAACAAATCTGTATCCTCGCCGATCAACGTTGTGGTGCTATGATGGGATCGTTCTACTATCGCTTTAACAATATCAACGTCTGCATCCCCTTGTGAAACAACGACAGTACACCCCCTATTAATCAGAGCTGTGCTGATCAGAGCAATCATGCCTACCTTGTTTTTGCCACGAGATAAAAAGTCCTCCTTTTTGCATGAATATTCTGTTTCCTTGGTGAAACTCACAATAGGGTTCACGTTTTTTCCTCGTAGCTGGTGTGTGTTGTCTTTGAAAGAAGGACCGTCTTCGTAACCATCGAACACTGTCACTTGTTCGTAATGCCTTACTGTGAAATCTGCATAAGACTCGGCTATTGCGTTATATTTGTCGCCTTTTTTCCATGGTAAACGATGAAGTAAGGAGCCACCATCAAGCACGTAACACTCTGTTTCAGGAATACAGTTCATCACAGCCTCACTTGATGCGTTTTCATCATGATCTCTAATTGCCTGAATGATCTGAGGCTTGTCTGCTTTGCGAAGTATGTTCTTAGCTTAAAAGAGGGCATGAGGATGAGGGCTTAGTTCATACGACAATACGTCGTCAAGGGAAAGATCTCCAGATTTGACACTTCAAGGAAACGTTGGAAAAGAAGGGCAGGATGAAAAGCACGGTCTTCAGCAATCTTAACAGCGGAGCTATTCCGAAGAGTTTTGACTCTATCTGTTCTCTTAAATTTGTAAGCAAAGGCCGACTTTCCTTTGATTTCTCGTATGATCTTGTTCCCAACCTCCTGAAATGCATGCACATGCACATCTGATCCAGCCACTAGCCCATTGACAATGTTTCTCAGAGTAGGATCAGCTGTGTAGGGTGAGCAGGTTGTAATCTTGGTATGCATTTTCTCGAGATCAGAAGCATCTCTTTTGATGCGAGCCTCAGTTGACTCTTTGTGTGATGGACTTGTAGTATAGGCAAGGTCGGTGAAATCCTGCAATGCACTATTGTACTCAGATGTTACAGGTGCAGATTGGGTCCAAAGGTTTTGCATTTCCTCGATCATCCCACTGCCGCGAGTTAGACCGCCTGCGCTCTTAAGAGACCTCATCAATGTTTGCTCAATGACAAGATCACTGCTTAGCCCAGCCCAGCACTGATTGCTCCTACGGGCAACGTGAAAACCATCAACAATTTTTTTATAAACGTCTGGATGCGTTTCTCTAGGCTGCTCATTTGCTGAAGATAGTAATAAGCAGATCGCATATAATTGAAGTGCCCAGCTGCAGCAAAGACGGATAGACAATCGGATACTGCCTGCAAATGCATCTGCCAACACCCAGTACGATCCGCCTTGATCAACATTCTTGCTATGCTGACCATGAGCTAATAATTCAGCCATAATTGGCTTGTCTTTGATGTTTGGGCAAGTTAATGTTTCTTCTTCTCTATAGCCGTCTTGAGTGTGATCAAAATCTCAGTACATGTAGTATTTGCTAGCGTCGTCTCGCTCCTAAGAAGGGAAGAGTACAACTCCTCGGTCTGATCCAGAAGTATCTGAATCGCGGGATCTTCCTTGGTCATTTCGGATACGAGCAGGATGTTAAGGCACTTGTCAACAAGAAAATGGCCCCGCAAAGCCCTCTGGACAGCCTACACTGTCATTATGTGCACAATTGCATTTTCCCCATAGACAGTCTCAAATATGTTTTTAAGACCGGTTCCTTCCATGAGGGATCCTATGGCCCCTAGCAAGTTCATGAGTGTATGAAAACACCCCAACATCAGAACAATGTTTTTAGGCAACTACTTTGTGGTGCAATCATTATTTCGGCAGCCTTGTAATACAAGGGTTGGTCAAACGTTACAATGGCGTGAATTTTGTGCTTCATCGAAAGGTTGCAAACAAAGTCTAATGTTGACAGAATGCACGATTTTTCCTCAGAGTACATATTGATCATAGGCAAAAATTTGACGGACGTCTGCCCATGGTGCTGGCTCCCCTGGTGCAAAATATGCATCATTCTCTGCCAATTCGGCGTTGCCTGCCTGAATCTAAAGGAGACTTCCCACAAAATATCGACCCTCTTGATATAATCCAGAAATCGCGGCAGGTCCTCGAATACTACCTCATGACATTCATGTTTTAGTAACCTGTACTTCAAGATAGGAATTTTTGTCTTATTTCTAGTGTTCAGCACTGAGGTCTGTTTTCGCGGAATCAGAAAGTTCGTCCGTGCTCCAGGGGTGACAGATGCAATGATACCCATCCCATGAAAAGTACCTTTGCCATCAAGGGTGAGAATATTATGGTCAACATTATCGGCGGAAAAGAGAACATACATCTCCAACGAATCTATATCACTACCCAGGAATCATGTTCCATACAATCCGTTGCATTTTTCTCAAATCTCATAACTTCTGTATATGAACAACAAAATCCCATTTCGTGAAAAGTATCGACAATGGACTTTGACCGATATAGATGATGGATTTGTACAGCAAGTCCCACATGTAGTGGTGCAATGACAGCTCGTGGACGAACTGCTTGAATAATAGCATGACCAACTGCCGCAACCTTGCGTCTTGTGTCTTTTCCATAGAATAATGTCTCCAGTAGTGTCCGCAGACTAGTCGGAAGGAATGATAGAGCTGACTCAAGCTTTAAATCCTCACTACTCGGATACCAATTTGTCAAGGTAACACCCTCAGACTTAAAGGTCAATTTTAACACTTTTGGAAACTTTATAATATTAAAGATAATTGTTTGAGATGCGAACTAAAACTATTTGCAACAATTTAGCGTTACGCCTTATGCCATTAATCACCAGGTAAATCTTCCAATAACGCACCTTTTTCTCAAAGTTGGACTGACTTACCTCCCTTGCTGTGACGTCAGAGCTGTACATCCGCTATATTTTAACAGCGTTATTTATGCCGAGACGATCAACTGTATTGCTATTACTTCAATACTGTTATGTTAAATTATGGACTTTTCTGACGAATCTGATCATAATGAAGATGAACTGCATGAAATTAGACCGTATATGTACAGTACACGCCATTTTATCGATGTAAAAATCGATTTACAAAATCCCAATTAGACCAGACTCCTTTTCCCAAAATGGCTGGACAAAGCCTTAAAGTGTTCGTTTTTAGATTTTTCATCATCTATCTAAATTATTGTATTCTTTCCTTGTAAATAAATGCAAGTGAAAGAAATCGTATGATTGTAACACATAATTTAACCTATAACAATAATTCTAATCATTTGCACCCACTCTAACTGTTCATCGCCCATGTTTGGTCTAGTTCGTAATCTTTTCCACTTATGCATAGTGCAAATGTAAAGTTCAATACCAATTTCAGAAGACAGAAAACACACTGCTGTATTTTTCTGGGGTAAAAAACGCGACTTTTTTCCGAAGCGTTATTTATGGACGAAAATGAAAAACATAATATCCTAATTTTTGCAAACAAATGCGCGTGTGATAATCATTAGCGGTAATTTGATTGCCTCTGAATAACCCCCATGTCACTATCAATCGATCATTTAATTGGTTTATTGCAGTGGTATGGCTTTGTTATACATACCACACTAATCATTATGTGTACTCCTCCACGATACAATCGTGGTCAGTTACTGATGATAGTAACCGGGTGTACTCCGCCTGGAAATCGTGCTTTTCATGCATTATATTATCAAAATATTTTTTCGACACGGAAAGCTTTTTAACAAATTAATATTTAATTCATTACAAATATATTACAAATATAAATGTTTTGTTGAATTCCCCAATAAGAATACCAATTTGTAATCTGAAACACACTTCTGATTGTTTTATGTTAGCGCGCCGTTAACAAATTTTATCGTCAAATATACAGTCGGGGTTGTTAGCAGATATAAACGGAATATGTCTTCTTTTCCAAATTTCAACATGTATTTCACACCCATGCACATGACAGTTTTGTTGTCTTTTTAGACGCCGATGATAAAAGGAAACCGTACTCGCACCTAGCTGTAGGCTCCCGCACCTGGATTAGTGATAATTTCGTGTTGTTTGTGCTTTTCTCAGTTTGTAGCCACGACGAAACCATAATTGATTTTGATTAGTCGGCATTTTGTTTCATTTCAGACTCCATGCAGTTCTCAGATTATAATCTCTGTGATTTATTACTCTAACTTGTTAGTTTCTGACCTAGCGTGCTACTGAAAATAGCCATCGGGATTATGTTTTATGGCCCAAAAGAGCACACAGTGGCTTCGACCCGTGTTTTTGATCCCTAGATGTAAGATAAGCACTTGCACTATTAAATATTATGTTGGTCAGTACAAACATTCTACCGAAAACCGCAGACCGCGTCTTTGTTTTATTGCCCAATCAAGCCCTGAACATCCAATATCCTGTGTTTTACGACACACAAACTTTAGATAAGCACGTGCCGTCTGTTAAAACAATGATTTTTTTTTAGATTAGTAAACAAATCGGAGTAGCTCACACAGTGAATTCCCGTAAATGATCTCGGAAACGAGACTTGCTTATAACATTTAAAATAACGATATGTATTGTCAAAATAATTTCTAAAAACAAATGAGAACCATCCAACATACACCATACACAGACGACACAAAGTATAAATAGTTTGGACACTTTAAATACAAACCAATGTTTCAATACAGAAACAACTTGTACATGTGATGATACTAAATATAAATTAAGTTTTTTTTATTGGTCTTTGCAAAAGAATATGAATTGTACAAGACGATTTTTTTGTGCAATCAGTATAAAGTACAATACAAATGTATGCAACTGAATGTAATTGTTCAATAATGAACGAACTAAAAGAGTGTAACGATAACGATACAGCGTGTTTGATTTTTATTTTATTCAAAGGAATTGTCAATGGCAAATAATTCGCGAGATACCCCGGTACATAAGTTGAAATTCACTACGAAACTTTTCATCGAAATTTCATCAAATCTTTTAAAAGAAACATATGCCGAAATTCGTTTGATACTTTAGAAAAAATGGAGAAAGTTTGTGTTTATGAATTTGAGCACCGTTTCGTCAATATTTACCAGAATTTAATGTTAACAATGGAAATCGGCCATATACGGAATTATCATTGTTTTGACAGATGACATCCGATGGTAATTGTATTAAGTATGCAGAGAAGCTGGCGAAATGTTAACACAATCGCGCATCAGTAAATATATCAGCGTATTATCTGTATCTGTTTCTAATGTTCGTTCATTTTAAAATTATTCAGCATTTGCAATAGTATACAATAAATATTTGTAAATATTTGCATGGCTAGCACGACCGATTTTAGTGCACTAAATCTTCTTCAGTTTTTTGTCATTCGGAAACTGGAAAAAAATCACATTATCTTTTCCAGAACGTGATTTACAGCCAAAGACCGCACAGATAACCATTTTCCCTATTACTTTGAAAACAATTTCACGAAAATATCAATAAAAAAATAAAAATAAAACCCAAATTCAGAACTATCGCATAGCGGACGCGAAAATGCTTGTTCAGCTGTGACGTCACAAAACAGGGGTGAACAGGGGAGATAAGAGATTCAACGCTTTGCGAGTTACAATCATAAAGTCAACAAAATCATCCTTTTCAGGTTAAACACAACACGCAAACTTTATTTTCCCGATAATTTAATCATATTTCAATGTAAATAGCGTTAAATATAGTGACTTTGGAATTTCTTTGAAATTGACCTTTAATAGCACTTTTGATTAATCTAGAAGCAGGTTCAATTATAGCACGTTTCTGGGACTCTTCATCTAATTCCTCACACTTTTGTTTGTAATATGATCTCAATATTTGCGATGTTTGTTCTCTCATCGTAACAATATCGTCCAAACCTTATCCTCCGGAAAAATGAATAGTGTCATTGAAGCGTGTTTTAAGATGCTTTTTCAAACTGTTATTGTCATATGGTTCCGAATCAGGATTGCAAAGGTACCGTCGCATTATTTCTCTCAAAGACGTAATAGTTAGTTGTTCCTCATTGTGTTATTCTAGGTTAGAACACGTCTTCTGAAATGATTGATACTTATCTTCATCTTTAGGACGACCAGATTTTCTGCGTTTGATTTCGGGGGCATTTTAAAACTCTATCGGAACAGATTTGAAGGACCGAAAATTTCCACTACATGAATGATGATAAAGTCCGTCTGCTGCATGTAAATCTCGTAAATAGTATTCAATCCGGCCCTTAATAGTAAGTCCCCACTCTTTGAACGGGAATCACAGACCTCTAAAATATTCTCCACAAATTGGTCAGTTCGTACCCAGTTAAAATGCCTTTTGTCCAATTCAACCTTACAACCACATAGTATGCAGTCTTTATGACTTTCAAAACCTCCACTTGATTGCCTTGTGGTTATCATTTGCACAGAACTACAACTTCCCTTTGCCACATAACTTTTAATGTTTTTCTTATTTGTGTACTGCTGACGACATTTTTATGTACTTTTGTGCCAGCCTCAATAACAAGATTATCCTTCCGCTTAACACTAGCTTATTTATTACCTTCACTCCCTTCCACTGAATAGCAACCCAGTTATTCTTGGAACTTGGAAATCTCAATCTCCTCCTTGCATATTGGACACAAATCTTGTCTGGATGTGCTCGCACTCATTATAAAATCATTTATGGAAAATGAGACAATAATAACTTGTTTAAAGTTCTGATTTAAAGTGATGTAATGTACACAGATTGTGTCCAATATACTGGAATTGTTGACACAAACTTTAAAAAAAGGCAGTGTTTAGCATACGCAGGTCTGATATGTTTGTACAATGGTTGTCTGTATTTATATATATTTTTATGGTTCTAGAGCTTCAGTATCGGAATATTCAAACAAGGTCTTACTGGGGACTAATATTTTAAACAAAACATGAAAAACTATTTATAATAAAATTACGAAAAAATGATACACAGTTGAGTTAAAAGTTATGCACGTGCGGTCATTGTGTTAGCGGTCATTTTGACACCATGTTGTATTTCTCTGGCACGTAATAGACTAACATAATTTTTTATTATCTAAATGTGACCCCCGAAACCTAAGTATAGACACCAAAAGTGCAATTTGAGTGAATAGTCACACAGTTATCATCATTAATAGGTTTTGGCGGCCATCTTGGACGACATCTTGAAATAAAAAACTTTCCGGTGGTTCGATTTTGGTGAACTTTTGATATGTTATAACGGGCATCATACCCTTTCAGAATCAGTTAACATACCTTTTGTAGCAATTTTTGGGGGGTTGAGTGTTTTTTTTTTCATATAATGACCCGACTATTGCACTAATGAAATAACGCGACATAACATGTATTTATGTGTACAAAGTTCCAATCACATATTAACAAATCGTGGACACTGTAATACTGTAAAACTCACCAACAGGAGTACATGTTTGGCCCGTGCTGTTCCAGCGCCCATCGCTGCCACATGTGGATATTCCACTTCCTATAAGTTTGAATCCATTATCACACGATATTGTAGCAGTTGATCCATATGATGTGGCAGTTGGTGACACATGTCCATGTTGAGGCACCGGTAGACGTCCACAATCTGCCACAATATTTACGCTTTTATTGAAGAAGTACAAAAAACTATGCATTGTGTCTAAGAACCAGTGCATTATGCAGCAGTCTGATAATTGAAAACTGTTCATATACAGTCTAAAGTTTGACACCTTAAATTATGCACATAATAGCACACGAATATTAACAGTTAACGAATATACCTTAATTGAAATGCAGGGCCTTATAAATAGTTATATCAACTAAACTATCACAGACAAAAGATGGAACCAGAGCCACATCTTCCGAAACTATCACAAGGCACTATTGTTTCTTACATGAAAACAGCAAAATAACACATCATACATATTGTAAATTATAGCAATATTATTCAAAAAAATATTTAACTACGTTGAAAGTACGTGCATATTTGTGATCATAACCGTTTACGTATCGTGATGATCCTATCAGATTTTATTGGAAATTATCAGATCTTGCAGACAACTGTGTGCAATGTTAACAACTTTTGAACGTTTTAAACATTTGTGCTGAATTATTAATCGGGATCATGACATCAAATCTTATTGTTATTACCAAGCGTTATTATTGTACCATTAAGAAATATAAACAATATATGTACTTCCAAATATTGGTGCCTTCCGTCGGTCTTATGCCTGAAAATTGTAACGTTGTGGTACGATATGTTTCGTGCTAAAGAAATAATGAAACCGATAGTCACTAAATTTGTATGATTCAGTCGAGGCACTATTCGTGAATACCATGGATTCAATCGTGAAATATACCGCATTCACAATCGTATCGTATCGTTTCGAGACGAAGTGATGCTTGATAAACGTTTGATGCTGTATTGCCTTTTACAATGACGTACTTATTCGGAGATCCCGATCTTGATACTCGGTTCGGATCGACACCAAATTGACGACTCATTCAAAACACCCAACTAAGACCAGCAGTTATCGTATCTAAACAAGAGATCAGACTGTGTCAATCGTGGAACATGTAACTGCCAAATCGTAAACAGATTACAACCGGTTGCAAAGCAGCGAATCATTACATATTGGAACGCATAAAATCGTGTATAATCGTGGATTCTTCTAAACAGATAATAATCAGTTACGTTTGGCCAATTATGGCATTCCTCGAGGATCGCACGACAGTGAGAACAGTGAGAACATAGCAGTATGATTCCTTTTCGAATGATAACTCATTGTCCGAATTGTATACCAGCTGTTCGCTATAGGACAATTATCATTTTACTGTGAACTTATAAATGATATGGTCGTTTTAAATCAATATATGACAACAAACTTTTATGTAGACAAATATAATCCAATTTTGTAACACATATAAAAGTAAATGTATATAATAAAAAGCTTTTAAGATGACGCGTGAATTTGCATGTTTTGATCACCAGCCATCCGTCTCCAAAGTTAAGTATGTGTCTCTGCTAATCAACCAACGTGTGGAAACAATATTGTGCGCGATTATTCAGAAAACTGCAGACAAAATGTACAAACAACACGATGACCTATTTATGTTCATCATTTGTAAAGTCTACACATAGATTAATGTGATAAAACATCGACTGTTTTGTTCAAAGTGAAATGTGTTAAAATCACGTTTTTGCAAATGGCGAACACTGCAATACCGTCGAACTCACCAACAGGAGTACATGTCTGACTCGTATTGTTCCAGCGCCCATCGCTACGACATGTTGATAATCCACTTCCTGTAATATTGTATCCCGCCTCACACGATACTGTAGCAGTTGATCCGTATGAAGTTGCGGTTTGTGACACTTGTCCATGTTGAGGCGCCATAAGACGTCCACAATCTGCAACAATAATCAAACTTACATTGAATTAATACAGCCAAACTGCGGAAACAAAAAGGTAGAATATGCAATCATAAAAACATATACAGGCACAATTATTTATTAGAAATAGCATAATCTCCGAAAACCCCATTAGCATTCTTGATTTGTATCCATCGAAACTGAGGGCTGAGTGTTCAACAAAACCACAGGCAGATTTTTGTGTGTGCACCTATGGGATAACGCGACATAAAATGTTTTTTTGTGTACAATTTGATATCGTGTTCAAATCACTTTTAAACAAACCGTCAACACTGAAATACTGTCGAACTCACCAACAGGAGTACATGTCTGACTCGTATTGTTCCAGCGCCCATCGCTACCACATGTGGATTTTCCACTTCCTGTAAGATTGTATCCCGTCTCACACGATATTGTAGCAGTTGATCTGTATGTAGTGGTGGTTTGTGACACCTGTCCATGTTGAGGCGAGGTTGGGCGTCCACAATCTGCCAGAGTATTTACACTTTACTTGAAGAAATAACGCAAAACTGAACAAACCACAAGGTATAATGGGCATTTATAATCATATCAATAAACATATACAGGCACAATAATATTTGAGACACGATCCTCATCCCCGAAAACGCCATCGCCATTCCCGACTTATATCCGTGAAAGCTGAGGTCCAAGTGTTAAACGTTAACCACAGGCATATATGCTGTGTGCACCTATGGAATACCGTGACATTTAATTGACTTTTTTGCTAATTGTTAAATTGTGTGCAAATAACGTGTTAACAAATCGTCAACACTAAAATAATGTCGAACTCACCAACAGGAGTACATGTCTGACTCGTGTTGGTCCAGCGCCCATCGCTACCACATGTCGATATTCCACTTCCTGTAAGATTGTATCCCGTCTCACACGAAACTGTAGCAGTTGATCCGTATATAGTGGCGGTTTGTGACACATGTCCATGTTGAGGCGCAGTTGGACGTCCGCAATCTGCAACAATAATTGACTTCAATTAAAAAAATGAAGCCACGATATGCATAATATCCAGGCAAGATACCCGCACTGTGACCATAAACAATCGAAGGCCCAATACGTCGTTGAATACTTCAATCATAAAATAGACACAAATGGAAGGTTTGTTTATGTAATTGATTATCATAAAAATACCTAGAACAAATATAATTTTAAAGCGTAACATATAAATGTTTACCGTAGCAATTGAACGCAGTTTTAAGGTTCTTATACAAGTCTTGGGTGGTTAAGTTTTAATCTCATAGTCTTCATATAACACATCAATTAAAAAAAATATTAAAAATAACATGATAATTATACCAATATAACAATGTTTGTTTCAGAGCATATTAAACAAGCTTTATTGTTTTTTTAAAGTGAAAATAAAAAATCTGACCATATGTTGTGGCCTGTTTTGATGCAAGTGGTATGATATGTGCATTCCTTTTGCAGGTCTAGAATGTAATGTTACTGACCAAATATAAATGCTACGGGTCTTATGGTTTCTGAGAAGATTTTTACACACATTTTTACATTAGTATATATAAGTCATGTGCTCCTTGCGGCGCGGCCAGTATGGACCCAAGGGGCATTATTCCAACAAAGTTTTATAGGACCAGTAAACGATGGTAAACACAAATTAATTCAAAACATGTTTGACTCTCGAGATCCTACATATGTAGAGAAATGGTACAATTTGAATAACTTTGAAAGAGGGTTATCTATGTTGCATGTATATGAAGTTTCATGAAAATCTGTACATGAAGAGATGTCGTTTACAAGCGAGTATTAGCTATTTTGTATCATTTCTTAAACATACAAAACGGTGATTACATTGCAATTGCAAAAAATTATTTAACACAGCAGCAAACTCCTCCACTTACAGACTGTTGTTGGTGCTAACGTTGAATTTATTTTTACCGTCAGCGGCACTCCCGCAGTTGATACGACACCCGTGGTAGACAAAATGAGCTTTGATATCAATGTGCTTTTAAGAGTTGTTATAACATGTTTCACGGTAGTGATATTGGTTGACGATATTTGTGTCGTTGAAACAGATGTAGAAGTTCCATTTGTCATCGACGAAGCTGTAGTAATTTCCATAATGGAAGTTCTAGAAGATGACTGTGTAGAAGACCGCTTGGGTGTTAATGAAATAATTGTTTCCTGGGCGGTAGTTGAATGCGTGGTTGGTAAAGGTAGCGAAGTAGTATGTTCATTATCTGGTCTTGAAGTATATATGTTAGAGATAGGCAAAGGCGAAGAAGTCATGGGGTTTGATAGATACTCTGTTATTGAAGTTGACGGCTTTGAAGGTTTTGGTGACGGAATCGAAACGGCGCCTGTTGTTAATGGTGTTGTCTTTGAAAAAGTTTTTGAAATATCATCTGGTATCTTATCAGTAGGGACAGTTGAACGGGGAATGCGCACCGTGCTTGTAGAAGAAGAAGCTTTTGAAGAAATACTCGTCGGTAAATTAGTAACAGACGGCGTCGACGACAAATCCGTCGTAGTCGACGTCACGGTAGACCGTGTTGATATTGGTGTCGTAGCTGTCAAGTGAATTGTATTTTTATTCATACATGTTGCAAGCATGCGATATTAAGTTTTAAAAGTTGTCTATATACACATATTTAAAATCGAAAAGATAAGTGATAATAACAAAAGCAAAAAATGACTTCGGTCCCTATCAATATTTACTTGAAATGAATATGACATGTACTCAAATGAACCATATGAAGCCTTAATTTCTGCAGGTATCATATTGCGAAAGAAATTTGAAATAGCAAAAATGTAAATTTCAAATCAAACGCATGCCAGTGATATTATAACACACATTTTTAATCTATAAAAATTATTAAAAACAATTGTCAAACACATAAACAAATATACGGTATAAAGTTAAAACGTAGGTTTTGAGGATAAAAATGGACTTAATTTCAAGATTCAAGCGACATTCACTTATTCTCCTACCGTTCTATTTCTTTTAATTAATGTCCGCAATTGATTACGCTAGATTATACGGGAATAAAACATAACATATAAATCAACAACAGACTTTACCACGTGTGACTTATTACAAAATCATGTTTGCTAATAAACTAGTGTGGGGCTTATTTATATTTAATACATATAAAGCCTTACGACTATTCCACAGCGAAAAACTTAAAGACATTCCTGACATATTCCGTCGACCTATGGGACCAAGGTTAAAAACTAATTCTCAATCGTAAATTGTGTTTGCACTAATGGAATAACGCGACATTAAATATATTTACCGGTATGTGTACAAAGTTCCAATCACATGTTAACAAATCGTGGACACTGAAATACTGTAAAACTCACCAACAGGAGTACATATCTGACCAGTGCTGTTCCAGCGCCCATCGCTGCCACATGTGGATATTCCACTTCCTGTAAGGTTGTATCCCGTCTCACACGATATTGTAGCAGTTGATCCGTATGTATTGGCGGTTTGTGACACATGTCCATGTTGAGGCGAGGTTGGACGTCCACAATCTGCAACAATAATTGCGCATTTATTGAAGAAGAACTATGCATTGTGTTTAAGAACCAGCGAATTATGCAGCAGTCTGTTAATTGAAAACTGTTCATATACAGTCTAAAGTTTGACACCTTATATTATGCAGATAATAGCACACGAATAGTAACAGTTAACGAATATACCTTAGTTGAAATGCATTGCCTAATAAATTGGTATATCAACTAAACGATCATAGACAAAAGATGGATCAAAAACCACTTCTTCCGAAACTATCACAAGGCACTAATGTTTCTTACATGAAAACAGCAAATTAACGCAGCATACATTGTACATTATATCAATATTATTATTTTACTACGTTTCACTTATGCAAGCTACGTGCATATTTGTGGTCATAACCGTTTAGGTATCGTGATGATCCTATCATATTTCATCGGAAATTATCAAATCTTGCAGTCAACTGTGTGAAATGTTAACAACTTTTGAACGTTTCAAACATTCATGCGATTAACACGATCATCTGTAGTGACTTATTAATTGGGATTATGGCATCAAATCTATTTGTTAATACAAAGCTTTATTATTGTATCATTACCAAAATAAAATACTAGTATATATGTTTTTGCAAATATTGGTGCCTTCCGTCGGTCTTATGCCTTAAAATGGTAACGTCGTGGTAGGATATGTTTCGTGCGCAAGAAAAAAACGATAGTCACGACATTAATATGATTCAGTCGCGGCACTATTCGTGAATACCATGGATATAATCGTGAAATATATCGCATTCACAATCGTATCGTATCGTTTCGAGACGCATTGATGCTTGATAAACGTGGGCTGTATTGCCTCGTACAATGACGTACTTATTCGTAGATCCTGATCTTGATAGTCGGTTCGGATCGACACCAAACTAACGACTAATTCGAAACATCCCAATAAGACCAGAGGTTATCGTATCTAAACAAGAGATCAGACTGTGTCAAATCGTGGAACATAAAATTGCCAAATCGTGAATAGGTTACAACCGGTTGCAAGAAGCGAATCAATACATATTGGAACGCATAAAATCGTGTATAATCCTGAATTCTCATAGACAGATAACAATCAGCTACGTTTGGCCAATCATGGCATTTCTCGAGGATCGCACCACAGTGAGAACATAGCAGTATGATCCCTTTTCGAATCATGATTCATCGTCCAAATTGCATACAAGCTGTTTGCTATATAAATATTATCATTTTACAGAGAACTTATAAACGTTATGTTCGTTTAAAATCAATATATGATAACGAACTAGTCTGTTACATAGACAAATATAATCAAAATTTAAAACACATGGAAAAGTAAACGCATATAATAAAAAGCTTTTAAGATGACGAGTGAATTTGCATGTTTTGATCACCAGTCATCCGTCTCCAAAGTTTTAAATGTGTCTCTGCCGATCAACCAACGTGTGGAAATAATATTGTGCGCGATAATTCAGAAAACTGCAGACAAAATGTACAAACAAAACGATGACCTGATTATGTTCAACGTTTGTTAAGTGTACACATAGAATAATGTGATGAAAACGTCGACTGTTGTGTGCAAAGTGAAATGTGTTAAAATCACGTTTTTGCAAATGGCGAACACTGCTATACTGTCGAACTCACCAACAGGAGTACATGTCTGATTCGTGTTGTTCCAGCGCCCATCGCTACCACATGTGGATATTCCACTTCCTGTAAGATTGTATCCCGCCTCACACGATATTGTAGCAGTTGATCCATATGAAGTTGCGGAATGTGACACATGTACATGTTGAGGCGCCGGTAGACGTCCACAATCTGCAACAATAATTAAACTTACATAAATAAATGCATCCAAACTGCGAAAAAAAGGTAGAATATGCATATATAAAACACATATGAACGCGCAATTATTTATTAGAAATACCCTCATCTTCGAAACCTCCATTAGCTTTCTTGATTTATATCCATCGAAACTGAGGGCTTAGTGTTAAACAAAAACCAAAGGCATATTTGTGTGTGTGCACCTATGGGATAACGCGACATACAATTTATTTTTGTGTTCAATGTTATATTGTGTTCAAATCACTTGTGAACAAATCTTCAACACTGCAATATTGTCGAACTCACCAACAGGAGTACATGTATGACTCGTGCTGTTCCAGCGCCCATCGCTACCACATGTGGATATTCCACTTCCTGTAAGATTGTATCCAGTCTCACACGATATTGTAGCAGTTGATCCGTATATAGTGGCGATTTGTGACACATGTCCATGTTGAGGTGCCGTTAGACGTCCACAATCTGCCACAATAATTACACTTAAATTGAAGAAAAACAGCCAAACCAAAAATGCGGAAAAAGGGTACAATTTGCATGCATAAAAGTACATATACAGGCATATATAAGCAATGGCTCACATCTCCGAAAGCGTCAACGGCTTTCCTGATTTATATCAATCGGGACTGAGGACAAAGTGTAAAACATAAACCATTGCAAGATTTTGTGTGTGCACCTATTTGATGATGCGACATAAAATTGACTTTTGTCAAAGGGCACTCCTGATTCATAATAGCCGACACTGAGTTTAAAGTTTTAATCGTAACATACATGCTGATTTATTGTATGTATTTATGGAATACCGCGGCATGAAATTGCCTGTTGTGCTCTAACTGACAGTGTTCAAATCACGTGTTAACGAATCGTCTATACTGAAATTCTGTCAAACTCACCAACAGGAGTACACGTTTGACCCGTGCTGTTCCAGCGCCCATCGCTGCCACATGTGGCTATTCCACTTCCTGTAAGATTGTATCCCGTGTCACACGATATTGTAGCAGTTGATCCGTATGTAGTGGTGCTTGGTGACACATGTCCATGTTGAGTCGTGGTTGGACGACCACAATCTGCCACAATAAGTATACTTTAATTGAAGAAATACAGCCAAACTGGAAGCAAGAAGGTATATTGGGCATTTAGAACCAAATCCATATGCATATACAGGTACAATAATATTTTGGACAAGACCCTCGTTTCCGAAGACGCAAACGAAATTCCTTAATTATATCCATCGAAACTAGGGGCCAAGTGGTTAACGTGAACAACATGCAAATATTTTGCGTGCACCCATGAAAAAACGCGATATTAAATTTACAAACGAGGCACACAGGAATGTATTTTTGTGTATTTATGTAATAACGAGATATTAAATTGACTTGTGTATACTTATTGACAGTGTGTTCAAATCACTTGTGAACAAATCTTCAACACTTCAATATTGCCAAACTTACCAACAGGAGTACACGTCTGACTCGTGTTGTTCCAGCGCCCATCGCTACCACATGTGGATGTTCCACTTCCTGTTAGATTGTATCCCGTCTCACACGATATTGTAGCAGTTGATCCGTATGAAGTGGCGTTTTGTGACACATGTCCATGTTGCGGCACCGTTAGTCGACCACAATCTGACACAATAAGTACACTTCTATTGAATAAATGCAGTAAAACTGCGGAAACAACAAGGTGGAAGGTACATTTTTATCAAATTGATATAGAGGCAAAATATCATTAAAGACACAATTCTCAGTTCCGATAACACTTTAGACATTACTGTATAATATCAGTCGACAATGAGGGCCGCGTTTTAAACGTAACACAAAGGAAGGTATTTTGTGTGTATTGATGGAATAACGGGATATTAAATTGACTTGTGTGTTGTTATTGACAGTGTGTTCACATCACGTGATAACAAATCGTCTTTACTGCAAGACTGTCGAACTCACCAACAGGAGTACATGTATGACTCGTGTTTTTCCAGCGCCCATCGCTACCACATGTGGATGTTCCACTTCCTGTAAGATTGTATCCCGTCTCACACGATATTGTAGCAGTTGATCCGTATGTAGTGGCGGTTTGCGACACATGTCCATGTTGAGGCGCCGTTGGACGTCCACAATCTGACACAATAAGTACACTTAAATTGAAGAAATACAGCCAAACGAAAAATTGCGGAAACAATAAAGTATAAAATGCATGCATAAAAATAAATATACAGGCACAACAATATATTAGAAATTGCCCACATCCCCGAAATCTCTAACGAATTTCCTGATTGATATCGATCGAAACTAAGGGCTTAGTGTTAAACATAAAAAATAGGCAGATTTTGTGTGCGCACCTACTGGAGAAGGCGACAGAAAATTGACTTTTGTCAATAGGCACTCCTGATTCATAGCAGTCGATACTAAGCGACACGTTTTCATCGTAACACAGGCAAATATTGTACGTGTATTTATCAAAATAACGCGACATAAAATTTACTTTTTGTACCAAGTGACAGTGTGTTCAAATCACTTATGAACAAATCTTCAACACTTCAATATTGTCAAACTCACCAACAGGAGTACATGTCTGACTCGTGTTGTTCCAGCGCCCATCGCTACCACATGTGGATATTCCACTTCCTGTAAGATTGTATCCCGCCTCACACGATATTGTAGCAATTGATCCCAATGTAGTGGCGGTTTGTGACACATGTCCATGTTGAGTCGCCGTTGGACGTCCACAATCTGACACAATTATTACACGTTTATAAAAGAAAAACAGCCAAACTGCGGACAAAACCAATTTGAAGGTACACGTATAAACACATACATATAAAGGCACGATATCAGTTACGACACAATTATCGTGTGCGATAACTCTTAAAGCATTACTGATAAATGTCAGTCCACAAACTTAGGGCCACGTTTTAAACGTAACATACATGAATATATCGTGTGTTTCTTGATAGAATAACGCGTCATAATATTGACTTTTGAGCACTAAATGACAGTGTTCAAATCACGTGATAACAAATCGTCAACACTGCAATACTGACAAACTCACCAACAGGAGTACACGTCTGACCCGTGCTGTTCCAGCGCCCATCGCTACCACATGTGGATGTTCCACTTCCTGTAAGATTGTATCCCGTCTCACACGACATTGTAGCAGTTGATCCGTATGAAGTGGCGGTTTGTGACACATGTCCATGTTGAGGCGAGGTTGGACGTCCACAATCTGCCACAATTAGTACACTTAAAGTAAAGCAATGTAGCCAAACTGACCAAACAGCAAGGTATAATGGGCATTTATAAACAAATCTATACACATATACAGGCACAATAATATTTGAGACACGATCCTCATCCCTGAAAACGCCATCGCCATTCCCGACTTACATTCGTGGAAGTTGAGGTCCAAGTGTTAAACGTAAACCACAGGCAGATATTTTGTGTTCACCTTTGGAATGACTCGACATTATATTGACTTTTTTGTACAATGTTATATTGTGTTCAAACCACGTGTTTACAAATTGCCAACACTGAAATATTGTCAAACTCACCAACAGGAGTACATGTTTGGCCCGTGCTGTTCCAGCGCCTATCGCTACCACATGTGGATGTTCGACTTCCTGTAAGATTGTATCCCGTCTCACACGATATTGCAGCAGTTGATCCGTATGTAGTGGCGGTTTGTGACACATGTCCATGTTGCGGCATCGTTAGACGACCACAATCTGACACAATAAGTACACTTCTATTGAATAAATGCAGTAAAACTGCGGAAACAACAAGGTGGAAGGTACATTTTTACCAAATAGATATAGAGGCAAGATATCATCAAAGACACAATTCTCAGTTCCGATAACACTTTAGACATTACTGAATAATATCAGTCGACAATGAGCTCCGCGTTTTAAACGTAACACGCAGGAAGGTATTTTGTGTGAATTTATGGAATAACGGGATATTAAATTGGCCTGTGTGTTGTTATTGACAGTGTGTTCACATTACTTGATAACAACTCGTCTTTACTGAAATACTGTCGAACTCACCAACAGGAGTACACGTCTGACCCGTGCTGTTCCAGCGCCTATCGCTACCACATGTGGATGTTCCACTTCCTGTAAGATTGTATCCCGTCTCACACGATATTGTAGCAGTTGATCCGTATGTTGTGGCGGTTTGTGACACATGTCCATGTTGAGGCGCCGTTGGACGTCCACAATCTGACACAATAAGTACACTTTAATTGAAAAAAATACAACCAAACGAACATTTGCGAAAACAATAAAGTATAAAATGCATGCATAAAAAATAAATATACAGGCACAACAATATATTAGAAATTGCCCACATCTCCGAAATCCCTAACGTATTTCCTGATTGATATCGATCGACACTAAGGGCTAAGTGTTAAACATAAACCATAGGCAGTTTTTGTGCGCGCACCTACTGGAGAAGGCGACAGAAAATTGACTTTTGTCAATAGACACACCTGATTCATAGCACTCGATACTAATGGTCTCGTTTTCATCGTAACAGAGGAAAATATTGTATGTGCATTTATAAAAAATAACGCGACATAAAATTTACTTTTTGTACCAAGTGACAGTGTGTTCAAATCACTTGTGAACAAATCTTCAACACTTCAATATTGTCAAACTCACCAACAGGAATACATGTCTGACTGGTGTTGTTCCAGCGCCCATTGCTGCCACATGTGGATATTCCACTTCCTGAAAGATTGTATCCCGTCTCACACGATATTGTAGCAGTTGATCCCAATGTAGTGGCGGTTTGTGACACATGTCCATGTTGAGTCGCCGTTGGACGTCCACAATCTGACACAATTATTACACGTTAATAAAAGAAAAACAGTCAAACTGCGGACAAAAACAATTTGAAGGTACACGTATAAACAAATACATATAAAGGCACGATATCAGTTTCGACACAATTCTCGTGTGCGATAACTCTTAAAGCATTACTGATTAATGTCAGTCCACAAACTTAGGGCCACGTTTTAAACGTAATATACATGAATATATCGTGTGTTTCTTGATAGAATAACGCGTCATATAATTAACTTTTGAGCACTAAATGACAGTGTTCAAATCACGTGTTAACAAATCGTCAACACTGCAATACTGACAAACTCACCAACAGGAGTACACGTCTGATCCGTGCTGTTCCAGCGCCCATCGCTACCACATGTGGATGTTCCACTTCCTGTAAGATTGTATCCCGTCTCACACGACAGTGTAGCAGTTGATCCGTATGAAGTGGCGGTTTGTGACACATGTCCATGTTGAGGCGAGGTTGGACGTCCACAATCTGCCACAACAAGTACACTTTAATTAAAGCAATGAAGCCAAACTGACCAAACAGCAAGGTATAATGGGCATTTATAAACAAATCTATACACATATACAGGCTCAATAATATTTGAGACACGATCCTCATCCCTGAAAACGCCATCGCCATTCCCGACCTATATCCTTGGAAGCTGAGGTCCAAGTGTTAAACGTAAACCACAGGCAGATATTTTGTGTTCACCTATGGAATAACTCGACATTATATTGACCTTTTTTGTACAATGTTATATTGTGTTCAAACCACGTGTTAACAAATCGCAAACACTGAAATATTGTCAAACTCACCAACAGGAGTACACGTCTGACTCGTGTTGTTCCAGCGCCCATCGCTACCACATGTTGATATTCCACTTCCCGTAAGATTGTATCCCGTCTCACACGATATTGTAGCAGTTGATCCGTATATAGTGGCGGTTTGTGACACATGTCCATGTTGCGGCATCGTTAGACGACCACAATCTGACACAATAAGTACACTTCTATTGAATAAATGCAGTAAAACTGCGGAAACAACAAGGTGGAAGGTACATTTTTACCAAATAGATATAGCGGCACGATATCTTCAAAGACACAGTTCTCAGTTCCGATAACACTTTAGACATTACTGAATAATATTAGTCGACAATGAGCTCCGCGTTTTAAACGTAACACACAGGAAGGTATTTTGTGTGTTTTAATGGAATAACGGGATATTAAATTGGCCTGTGTGTTGTTATTGACAGTGTGTTCACATTACTTGATAACAACTCGTCTTTACTGAAATACTGTCGAACTCACCAACAGGAGTACACGTCTGACCCGTGCTGTTCCAGCGCCTATCGCTACCACAAGTGGATGTTCCACTTCCTGTAAGATTGTATCCCGTCTCACACGATATTGTAGCAGTTGATCCGTATGTAGTGGCGGTTTGTGACACATGTCCATGTTGAGGCGCCGTTGGACGTCCACAATCTGACACAATAAGTACACTTTAATTGAAGAAATACAGCCAAACGAAAAATTTCGGAAACAATTAAGTATAAAATGCATGCATAAAAAATAAATATACAGGCACAACAATATATTAGAAATTGCCCACATCTCCGAAATCCCTAACGTATTTCCTGATTGATATCGATCGACACTAAGGGCTAAGTGTTAAACATAAACCATAGGCAGATTTTGTGTGCGCACCTACTGGAGAAGGCGACAGAAAATTGACTAATGTCAATAGACACACCTGATTCATAGCACTCGATACTAATGGTCTAGTTTTCATCGTAACAGAGGAAAATATTGTATGTGTATTTATAAAAAATAACGCGACATACAATTTACTTTTTGTACCAAGTGACAGTGTGTTCAAATCACTTGTGAACAAATCTTCAACACTTCAATATTGTCAAACTCACCAACAGGAATACATGTCTGACTCGTGTTGTTCCAGCGCCCATTGCTACCACATGTGGATATTCCACTTCCTGTAAGATTGTATCCCGTCTCACACGATATTGTAGCAGTTGATTCCAATGTAGTGGCGGTTTGTGACACATGTCCATGTTGAGGCGCCGTTGGACGTCCACAATCTGACACAATTATTACACGTTTATAAAAGAAAAACAGTCAAACTGCGGACAAAAACAATTTGAAGGTACACGTATAAACAAATACATATACAGGCACGATATCAGTTACGACACAATTATCGCGTGCGATAACTCTTAAAGCATTACTGATTAATGTCAGTCCACAAACTTAGGGCCACGTTTTAAACGTAACATACATGAATATATCGTGTGTTTCTTGATAGAATAACGCGTCATATAATTGACTTTTGAGCACTAAATGACAGTGTTCAAATCACGTGATAACAAATCGTCAACACTGCAATACTGACAAACTCACCAACAGGAGAACACGTCTGACCCGTGCTGTTCCAGCGCCCATCGCTACCACATGTGGCTATTCCTCTTCCTGTAAGATTGTATCCCGTCTCACACGATATTGAGGCAGTTGATCCGTATGTAGTGGCTGTTTGTGACACATGTCCATGTTGAGGCGAGTTTGGACGACCACAATCTGCCACAATAAGTACACTTTATTTAAAGCAATGAAGCCAAACTGACCAAACAACAAGGTATAATGTATAAAATAATAAATACACAATAGGCACAAGACTATTTGAGACACGATCCTCATCCCTGAAAACGCCATCGTCATTCCCGACCTATATCCGTGGAAGCTGAGGTCCAAGTGTTAAACGTAAACCACAGGCAGATATTTTGTGTTCACCTATGGAATAACGCGACATTATATTGATTTTTTTGTACAATGTTATATTGTGTTCAAACCACGTGTTAACAAGTCGTGGACACTGAAATACTGTAAAACTCACCAACAGGAGTACATATCTGACCAGTGCTGTTCCAGCGCCCATCGCTACCACATGTTGATATTCCACTTCCTGTAAGATTATATCCCGTCTCACACGATATTGTAGCAGTTGATCCGTATGTAGTTGCGGTTTGTGACACATGTCCATGGTTAGGCGAGGTTGGACGTCCACAATCTGCCAAAATAATTAAACTTTAATTAAAGAAATGAAGCCACGATATGCATAATGTCCAGGCAAGATACCTGCAATATGACCAATCGAAAGTCCAATACGTCGTTGACTACCTCATTCATAAAATCGCTTAAAATGAAAGGTTTGTTTATGTATTTTATTATCATAAATATACCTAGAACAAATATAATTTTAAAGCGTAACATATACATGTTTACCGTAGCAATTAAACGCATTCTTAAGGTTCTTATACAAGTCTTGGATTGGTAAGTTTAAATATCAGATTCTTCATATAACACATCAATTAAAAAAAAAGTAACATGATGAAAATATACCAATACAACAGTGTGTTTCAGAGAATATTAAACAAGGTTGTTTTTTAAGTGAAAAAAAATCTGACCATATGTTGTGGCCTGTTTTGATGCAAGTGGTATGATATTTGCATACCTCTTGCATGCCTAGTATATTATGCTACTAACCATATATTAACGCCCCGGGTCTAATGGTTTCTGAGAAGATTTTTACACAAATTTTTATATCAGTATATATGTCATGTGAGCCCTTCGGCGCGGCAAGTTTGGACCCCAGGTGCATTATTCCAACACAGTTTAATAGAGCCAGTATACGATGGTAAGCACAAATTAATTCAAATTCTACCAGGGCACGTGACTTGTTTTCTATATACAAAGAAGGAAATCTACCGTGGGTTATTACCCCGTTATACCAACGGTTGTTAGTATGACGTCACTTTTGATTGTCCGCGCACTGTTTATGAATGAAGTCGACGTCATTTGATTTTCATTGTTGTGATGACGTCACGCTTTCGCGGAAAAGTGGAGGACGTTTGGTTAATATAATTCTCATTTATAACCTTTAAATCGCGGGTAACTTATTAATGAAATCGTGTTAGAATCGAAATAATCGACGGGTAACGTTGGTTATTGCGGTAATAACCAACGGTATGTCGTTCCGATGCTTGTTATCAAACCACTCGGGCTACGCCCTCGTGGTTTAATTCCTACGCATCGGAACTCCATACCGTTGGTTATTACCGCAATAACTAACGGTTAACCGTCGATTATTTCTTAAACATATGTTTGACTCTCGAGATCCTAAATATGAAGAGAAACGTTATAATTTGAATAACTTTTAAAGAGGGTAATCTATGTTGCATGTATATGAAGTTGCATGAAAATTTGTAAAGAAAGAGATGTCGTTTTGAAGCGAGTATTAGCGATTTTGTAACATTTCTTAAACATACAAAACGGCGATTCCATCGCAAAAAAATATTTTACACAGCAGCAAATTCCTCCACTTAAAGACGTTTACGCAGTTGGGAAAATCCCGATTAAGTATGTGCCGATTAATTAATACGACATATACACACAATTGTAACAATCACTAGTTAACGTGTCTTTATCATAGATTTAGATTTAATAGTTTAATTACATCTCATCAACACAATATTACACATTACAGAGCATTACAATAGTATCGTAAAACACATGTATTGCCGCTCAGCATTCTGAGCTATAAGAGATGGTAGTGTTGTACAAATTATGTCATCCACTAAGCAGCCCCGACACAAGCGCTCAAAGAGCCAGACACACAAACACATGGAGCTGTTTACTGTTTGATACAACTTGCACAAAATATATCATAATATATGTATAAAACACAGCCTTGAAATATTTACACATATTGTTAAGAGTATTACTTCAATTTCTTTGTGTGAAGAACGATGACTTGAGACAATCCAACAATCCTCACATAGATAGTGAGTTTGATCAAACAGCATCGCCGTAAGATCCGGCAGGTTAAATCGAGCAAATCGTATACCAGATATGGCACTCAGACCTACATAGGATCCAAAACACCATTTACCAAAACAGACAAGATAAAAAGGAACTCTAATCATTGTGATTTGAAATCTGAGTTTAGTTACAGCAAACCAAATATATAGATGTGGACTATGCCTTGTCATTGTTCTCCACTATATTACAACTTTGGGTCTTATTTACAATATTATCACAAAACACACGTATTGCTGCTCAGCATTCTAAGCTACAAGAGATGATAGTATTATAAAAATTATGTCATCCATTAAACAGCCCCAGCACAAGCGCTTAAACAGCCAGACCCACCAACACCGAGAGCTGTTTACTGCTTGACACAACTTGCACAAACTACATCATAATATAAGTATAAAACATATGTATATATGTATGTTTATATAGGTGTGGACTATGCCATGTCATCGTTCTCCACTATATTAAAACTTTAGGTCTTATTTACATGTGTCTATTAAATTATAGTAAAATCAAATGTTAAGTAATGGCACTTTACCATACCATAACTCGCAATAAAATAAAACCAATTAAGATCTTATTTACATATATAAAAATGTCTCCTTTGTAAAATCAAATAGCAGGTTTTGGCACAACTTCTTATTAGTGACAAATTAGTGAATTAAGTTGACATTTATCAACAGAATGCAAACCCTGAAACTCAGGCAACATAAAAAGTGCCTTATCAATCAAATCAGATCTTATATCATCATATAATGAACACTCTAATATGATATGCTTTTCATCTTCTAAAACATTACAAAAAGGGCATAAACGTTGATCTGTTGGTAGCCCATCATATCTACCAGTCTCAATTCTTATAGGAGCAACTCCACATCTAAATTTACAAAATGCTGAACGATGTTTTAAGGGCATTATCATGGTACAATAGTGTTCAACATTAAAATCTCGTTTAAATATACAATAAGTTCGGAGTTTGTTACCTCCTCTTTGTGAGGGCCCAGTTACAGAATTAATATTTAAAAACCAATCATTCTTATGCTTATTAAACATATTTTGCTCTAAATATTTAACAAGTAACAACTTTGAAATAGGTACATCTATCTTACAATAGCAATCTAAATTTTTATCTTTCAGCTGTTTACGAACCTTGAAATACCAGTTTTTCAGGTCTACCTGCTGCCCAGAGTGCTATTCGTTTGTTAAGCCTAGATGTGTTGGTACATGATATTCTCGCCCAAGAATTTGCAATTACTTTCCATTACCGGACAAATGGAGGGAATCCATCCCATCTCACCATACAAAGCTGCAACAGGCGTATACCTTCCGACACCCAAGAAAAATCTCATGGCTCTGTATTGAACAGCCTAAATGCAAGCAAAACTTTTATCACCCCAAATAGCCGCGCCGTATGTTATAACAGGCCAAACTACTGAATCATACAACTTTGTATAAACATTGTAGGGAACACTCCCAATTTGCTTGCATTTGGCAATTACCAAACCTAACGCACGGCTAGCACTCTGAGAAACCATTTTTGCAGTTACAGAAAAATCCAAGTGTTCATGTAAAACTAAACCTAGGTACTTGTATCTGTCGGTATAATTATAATGTGATCACCACAAGTAATCAAAGCGCTGTAGGCGCTGAAGGCCTGGGACTAGGTTTAGTGTGACGCAAAATGCTTTTACGATGTTTTGTCCGAATTTCTCCCTTTGTCCGAATTTAAATGGATTGACCCTAGCGGTTGAGTGCAGAAGCTCAGAGACTGTAAGGCAAGACACTAGTTGTGTATATACTACATTGTACATAGACGGTGGAGGACAACACGATATTGGTTGTGGGAAGGATAAAATTTTGTTCAACTTTACAGATCTGGTAGAGGTTCGTCTCCATAGGCGGTGAAGATATACAACAACAACAACAACATGGCCGCAAAAACTGTTATTGTTGGCGTCAAATAAATCACTTTCAATAGCCTAAAATAGCTTTCTATTACATAATTAACAGATCAGGAAAACACTCATTCTTCCTTTGTAATGTGTATGCAAAAGAAAATCCACTTAAGCCCAAGTCTCACTTTTGCCGGTAGAGCCCCGGTCCATCCCGGTTTGCTAACGCCGGTCGACGGCGAGGACCGGGATGATTCATAGATAGTTTTTAACGCAGTCACACTATTTCCCGGTGCCGCCCCGGTTGAAGCCTGTCAACAGCCCGGCAGAGTCCCGGTCAACCCGGACTGGCTACGGTTTATCCCGGTGAAGCCCCGGCAGAGCCCCGGTTGTCGCCGGTAGTGCCCCGGTGAAAGCCGGCAGCGTCCCGGCATAGCCCCGGTTGTCGCCGGTAGTGCCCCGGTTGAGCCCCGGTGAAATCCGGCAGAGCCCCGGTATACCGTAACACCACCGGCACTCACTGTGTATATACCGGCATCAGACCCCGGCAGAGTTACGGCAACGCCCCGGTTTTACCCCGGTCGTCGCCGGTAATGCCCCGGCGGAGCCCTGGTGAATGCCGGTGGCGTTCCGGCAGAGCGCCTGTTTTATTATATACCGTAGCTATACCGGGACTCTAACGCCATTCACCGGTGCGTTGTCGTAGCTCTGCCGGGGTCTGTATGGGCCCCGGTGGAGCGACGGTGCCGTCCCGGTTGTTCCCGGTGCCCTCCGGTTGTTTCCAGTGCCGTCCCGGTTGTTCCCGGTGCCGCGCCGATCGTTGCCGGTTCTTCCCGGTGACTCCCGGTTCATCCCGGAGGTATTAAACATTTTATTACTTTCCCGGTGGAGCCCCGGTTTTTCCCGGTTCATCCCGGTCGTCCCTGATGGAGCCCCGGTTCATCCCAGTAGAGCCCCGGTTCATCCCGGTAGATCCCGTATCACGCAAAGGGGCTCCGCCGGCATCATAGTGAGACTGGGCCTTTCCCCTGATAAAGAACGGTGTACAGATTGTGTACGTTGTCTCACGTAGAACTTTTCGCGCTCGATTTGCGCGCTCGATCTGCGCAGTGAAATATCAAATCCGGTAACTTCGTATATTTCTGAGAATGATCATGAATATTTGTTGTTGTTTTTTTCATTTTCTTTTTTCTTGAATGAGACCTTCAAGAAAAATCGCAAAAATAATAATAACTCAAAATAAAATAACAATATCTTTAAATATGTTTATAAAAAACCAAATGTAATGTCTTCAAAAAATGTATCAGAACAAAATTCTTCTTACTGTCTACGTAGACACTCGTATCTTTTCGGCCTAGACCGTCAAGTAAGGAACTTATTCTCGCATGAATATGCAAATAATAATAAATAATGTCGTAGCCAATGCTTAGCAATTTTTCCTCAATAATATTGTTTTTTACACGTTTTACGACACTGTCATGTTATATAGTGATGTTCTGTATTTACAAGGCGGGTTATTGAGATCTGCGAAGAACTTCTTTGATTGCGCATGAATTACCGCCAAGTGGTAAATCGGACTTTTGGGAATTCATTCATTCGTGGGTTTTGGCAGACAGCCAATTCTGACTGTCTCAGAAATTTGTATCATTGCTATGGCCTTAGGGCTACGCCCCAGGCCTAAAACAAAATCAGATTTAGCAAAAGATTGTGGACGAAAATGAACAATATTGCTCTTGTCAATATTAACAGACATATCATTTTGTGAACACCAATCATTGAGAGCACTCAATAGAGTTTGTATATTCTGTTCATTCTCTGCTACTAAATTTATATCGTCTGCATATATAAGGATACAGATCTTATCATTGCCTATTTCAATACCAATATCCAATGACTTTAAATATATTGCTAAATCATTAATATAAATATTGAACAGGAGAGGTGATACAATACAGCCCTGTCTTAGACCTGAATGTACATAGAATGTTTTGTGCTTATTTATTCTCACACAGGATGAAACTGAGTGGTACAGGGACCGTAGCGCCACCAACTTTTTTCCTGAGATACCATTGAATTGCATGCGTTCCCAAAGTTTGGAACGGTTAATATAATCTTACGCTTTACTGAAATCAATAAAAGATATGAAAGTAGATAGTTATTGCTTCTTTCGTGTGTCAACAATGTTAACTAAAGATGAAATGTGTTCAATGGTGCTATGTTTTTTCCTGAACCCATTCTGTTCATCAACTAACACATTTTCACGCTCTGCCCAGCTTGATAGTCTATTGTTCAAAATGCGACAGTAAATTTTATATACAGCTGAAGCCAAAGCTATACCCCTATAAACTAACGGATCTCGTGCATCAGACGTAGACGATTTGGGAATAGGGTTTATGACACATTTACCCAAAATAGTTGGTACTATACCATTGTCAAAACATAAATTATATAAGACATGAAGGAAGAATATTACTGTGTCATTTTTCAAAACCTCTGCTGGAATTTCATCCACTCCAACCGCCTTCATTGACAACTTGCTCATTAAAATTTCAGTGGAGTAAACAACATCTGGTAAATGTTACCATATAAAGAGTTAAATGAATCCTAGTTAACACTCCTCGGTCATATTTATGTGTTGGTTAAGTACGGCGAGAATTAAATGTTGAAGCCAAAATTGTATATACTTTAAATTTGATACTTGCTTTAGTGAAAAGTTTACGCTTACACGTGTATGTTTATGCTGAAATTACGTTTGCACTTTAAATATGCGTTTAGTACAATAAGCAATTTAAATTTCAATTTAATGATAAATGGTCTTCGCTGAATTTTGTAAACACGAATAAGAGTAGTTCAACTCAACGAAATGAACCGTGTGCTGAAAGTCCACATGTGCGAAGAGTGTCGGCATTTCCATTTGAGTAATCGAAACAAAAAAGAAGATCCCTATTAATATTATAACCTAATTGCAATTTTCAATTTTGCGGAGACATTATACATTAACTTTCAAATTGTATTTCTTATTAAAATAAACTTTGTATGTTATTATTTTTTTATGCGGATGTGAATAAGGCTCATAAACAATCACAACAGAAACACACAAAAAACTACACCAACACTAAAAAAGTTTTAATAATAATTGAAACATTTACCAATAGGTTCACAAGTAGGTTCTGCTGATGCTGATCTATTATTTATACAATATGCTGGTATTTCATTGGAGACGACTTGATAACCCGGAGGACATGTGAACTTCTCTGAAATGTGATTTGCCATTTTCGTTATATGGCTCTGGGCCCTGTTTTCATACATTTATGCAATTTGCAGATTTATCCATCTTGAAATCAAATGATCAAAATGTTTCTAACATAAAAGATATGTTCAAATTTATTCGGACAAATATGAACCATATTAATTGCTGTTAACATCCAAGTTGAATTATTTTTAAGCTTTTAACATGACATTATTATTTTACACGTGAAACGTTTTTAAAATTAATTACTTAGTAAACATACCTATAGTTATATTATCAACGCCAACAAAAGCATTACTAGCCCCTTTAGCAGCAAATTCAACCTGTATAGAAAATAAGTAGTTACTATTAGTCTCATAATAGATTATTTATATTCATCATAATAGAACAATAAAAAACAAACGTTGAGTTTATAGTAATTGAATTTTTGTGAATAGGCGTAGAATTGCATATGTGTATACGAGAAAATGGTAATTTTTAGACGTACATGGCGAAGTCAACTTAAAAAACTATTTCATGACTTTTTGGTTATCATGGATTTGTATTTTGTCTATACAAAGAAAGCGATGACGATTGTAATCGTTTTGACATCGTATTATGCTATTTCCGCCATTTTGGTGAAGAACATCGTACCAGTGTGGTGAAACTAGATTACGATTTGGCCCTGTAAACAAACTGTTGATTGTTTGAAATGTATAGGAACACACAGCGTACCATCACAAACACACAGCATACCTTGTCAAACACACAGCATGCCATGACAAACACACAACATACCATGACAGACACACAGCAGACTAAGGCAAACAAACAGCATATCATCACAAACACACAGCACATCATCACAAACACTTAGCATACCATAACGAACACACATCATACCATTATAAGCACACAGAATAATATGGCAAGCATACAGCATACTATTATAAACACATATCATATGATTTAAACCCCCATCATTTCAATGAAAAAGCCGATATATCAATAGTCAACAGGAGACAGACGAGGCGTACAATATTTATTGGTTTGTTCTTAACGTCTTTCGCCCTATCTAAACTGGGCTCTTTGTTAAATATCTGCTAAGGTAAATCATTAAACGTCATTTGTTCGATTGACTCATTTGTAAGACGCAAGGTCTTCCGCGTTCCAGTTTGCGGTACTTTAAGTCCAGTTTTTCTTTGAGCAGATAAACAATACATAGGTTGTGAATGAATTTAAGATGCAGGTGGTAGAGCGCTTAACTACAGATCTGACGATTGTGTAGAACGATTCTCGACCCTTTGTTAAACTTGTGTGGGATATTTTTTTTAAATGATTTTTTCGACAATGTTGCCCTGAAGGCAGTTATAAGTAACTGGCATGGGCCCATCTGAATCTGGAAACGTGTGATTATGTGAAGTGACTGGCGTTATATGACTTAAATACTGTAGGCAATAAAGAAACTCAAATACGCCCTACACTATAAATAACACCATCAGATAAAAAACAACAACACTATATCTGATAAACTGGAACTAGAAGGGCATTGCTCACCGTCTATCATCACCACCGGAAATAGATGACTAGCGAAGCGAAAATAAACATCACGCAAGAGGTGGTGCTCGTGAAAAGAATACGTTGTACCATTTTAATCGCGAACGTTTTCCAAAAACTGTGTGACAAATTAATAGTGGACATATCAAACTTCTATCATAGGTAGTTGGAGTTCTTTATGAATACATTCGAATGTTGAAATAGATCAATCATCAGCTACCTGGTACCGAAAGTTAAGTTCATTGGGACATCGTTTTTCCTTTTGTCTGAGAAAAGTATACAATTTTGCCGAATTTTTCAATTGTGTGCAAATAGAATTATAAAAACTATCGGTTTTTGGAAGCTTCAGCCCAAAAATCTTGTTAGTATGCAAATATTTGGCTAAAATATAAACTTCGTTGTGTACGGCGAATAGATCCTGATGTGTACGGCGTGTAGCAAAATAAAATAAAATTGTGTACGGCGAATAGTATTGAGTTGGTAACCAACAATGCAGAAGAAAGGGACCCCTGAACGGGATTTTTTTATAGGTGACATTTTTCCCTATATGAGATATGTTTGTATCATAATTGGGTGCAATTCGTCTATTTTGGAACAAGTGCAAATGTAGAAACAAATTAAACACATTAAAACGATCATGTCTACGGGGTTCCGTTTGACTGCCATGTGCACATAGATGCAAGGCACATGTGTATACAAACATACTGCCGTTAACAAAAAAGCCTCATTTAAAAACCGTTTAATTTCCACGCTCTTTTGGAAAAAAAATGATTCTTGAACCATCGATTGATGGCAGAAAGTTTGTAATTGCAATTTAATTTAATAAAAAACAAATTTAACTTAAAAAAAAACGTTTAATGTCATCATTCTCGGGATAATAATGACCTCTTTATTCATGTTTATATCTTTATTTGAGAACAGACTGCTTGGCGTCGCAATATTATCAATACGTCTTTGTTGCTGGCTAATGCACGTGCTCCTCCATGAATTGCTAGCAAGTCGACTTTAACGTAACTCCTGCGTAAAAAAACTTGGTTTTCTCGGAGCATTTGATTTTCCGATAGACTTTTAAGGCCTATTGATTATTAAGTACGTACCCAGGCCTATTGATTACTAAGTACGTACCCTGGTTGTTGTAGTTGTTTTCAAAATTGACGTTACGTCAGTTTGAACGTTTAAATTGCCAAACATCATCGTTTAATAGTATTCTTTTATACTCTTAAAGTGGGTATTCACGATTGTTTATATATGTTAACTTGTAATATATTGATAAAAATATGTTAAAATAACACAAAATAGGCAAGAAAAATTATACATTGAAGACGAATTTCATAAAATGCAGCAAAGACAAATTAGCGCCACGAGCCGATTGTGACGAAGATATTTCGTACATATTTTCCTACGATAACCGAAGCATTCGTATTTTTATTAGGATCGAAGTTAGTGTTCGTGTGTCGTATGAATAGATATCGTTGCAGGAAATTACAATGATCCCTAAACAAAATTGTGTCGTTGTGTCGTATGAATATGTATGCACTAAAACTAAATTTAGATATACAGCGTACATGCATGATATACATGCTGGCGAATTCGACTGTACAGACATTTTCGATGTCAGAGTTAAATATCTGGCTTATTTCGCATTTTTCGACACATGTTCTTCTTAACTTTTATTTTAATTTATACTGAAATATATGTAAAATAAGTTTTTACACATTTTATATAAATTCATAAATATTTGAAATAATCGTGCGTACCCACTTAAATTATGCTTCCCTTCGAAGAAGGGAGGGTATATTGTTTTGCTGGATGATCTTGATGGATAGATTCTATTTTAAAAAGCGAAACAAGTGTAACGTGTTCCCGCAGTGTATGTTATGATCATAAATCAGAACGAGTTTTCGCCTGAAAATGGTATTTGCAACCACTAAAAAAATAGCAGTTTACTGCATAGGTGTGGTAAAATGGGTTAAACATTCAAAATTCAAGGGAATGTTTTCAATGTACTATTAATTTGATTATAATAAGTTATCAGACTAATGTTAAAATGCCAATACGCTGCAACTATTCGCCGAACATGACTTGAACTATTCACCGTACACGACTTTTGCCATTAACAACTATTCGCCGTACACTACCAGTTATTTTATTTTAATAGATTTCCACGAACAATAATCAAACCAAGACCTGAAATAGCGTTAAGATGGTATGTATTTTCTATAAGAATAGGAAATCAATACCATACACGATGACAAACCATGTAATCATAAAAAAAAGCTGTTTCTTCGAGAAGTACCAATTTCAAATCGGTACCAAGCAGTCATAAATTTGTGTAAATAACGCTTCATCAATACGAATTGCAATATAGATACACATTTTTAAACATATTAATCTTTCTGTAAGATGCCTAACACGCACTGGTTATCCAGGAGTGAGTAATTATTAGATATTTTAGGTAAATACTCACTGCTCTCCATGGTTGGTTTATTTACTTTCGCTTCGCTGGTAATCTATTTCCGGTGGTGATGATAGACGGTGTTGCTAATTCAAATTAGTTAGTTAGATAGTGAGAAAAAACATGAATGTTTTTTGTGTCTAGAGAATTTACGATACAAACAACAGTTAAGTATGCGATACAAAGGGCAAGTACCATGCATTTATAGATGCGGTAGTTTTGTCTCTGTGGTATGGCACTTCAAAAAGATCTATCTACCAATGGTGTTTCATGTTGATACCTTTGATATTGTTCGCCTTCTGCCTTTTGCATGTTTTTTTTTGTGTGGCATTACATTGAATTCGTGACTTATGTCTAACATGAGTACTCAATATACAGCAACGAAAATTACGCCGATCAAGACAGGCAATACGATTTTTTATGTGAATGTAAATGACGCTCCCAGAAGAACCTGACTTTTTAATTTATTTAAGTCATCCCCATATAATTAGAACTATACAATTCCAGCTTAAATTAAGAATTGAAAGGGGATACATTCTCTAAAATAGAATTACCCGGAAATAAGCAATATTCAACTGTTTTAAGTTCAGATATAATGGCTGAAGTTTAAAGGTTCATATTGAATGAACGCAAAAAAAAAATGACTTGTGTAACGTTAACGCATTTGTTATGCCGCATAGCATCTATATTTTGAAAATGAGCATTTTTAGCAGTCGACACCATTTTAGCAGCATTTTAACATGAGAATTTATTGATAATCTCTAAACGGTATACGCTTAGTGAATTCGAAGCAAATGTGATAAAAATCGCAAAATATATTTCGAAAACGATAGACAATTGAACCCTAAAACTCACAGATCTTAAAGAGAGAATTAAGATGAAATTGTGTGCATACTTTATTTCTCTACGTGTTTGTGTAGCCACATAAAACGCAGTTCTGAACAGGTGTAAGGTTTGTTTGCATGTGTCGATATAAACGTTGTGTGAAAGAACCGCGGTTGTACTTAGTTAAAGCGATGTAACCGTATTTTATTTGTTTCATAAATAAGCTTTACTTATGTAAAGTAAGTAATGATCGGGTACCAGAATATGCTGGGAGAATACGCGGATAAGGCTGTAACAATTTGTTTCCCTCTTTAGCATTTGAATCTCTTTTTATGAAGCTTATGTGTTTTTAAAATAATAATCTCTAATACATGTCAGCTATTTTTATAATAAGTAAAACTACTTTGTTTATAAATGTTTAGTTTGATGACATGTTTATCAGATCATTAAATGTCGTCATTTATACACAAATGAAATATAACAGCCGAATAGTAATTTACGGCCAATTGTTGGTTCTAATTGTTGTTATTAAGAACGGTTGGTTGTTGCAATCCTTGTTATCAAGTTCTCAATGATGGTTTAGAGTATTATGCATCGGAATTCAAAACATTTTTAAGATACGGCAATAACTAACACGTGGCCGATCAAACGTTCTTAATCAGAAAATAACTAAACACTCAGTTGGTTAAGTAGATATCATATAGTTATACGAACATATAAATTATGATTTAAATATAAACGCATTCAAACCATTAATAAGCCGTTGTCCAAAAACAGCCTCTCCAATGTCCAGGTCCTAAAAGAGCGATTAGTTACGTTCCACAGTTCCATCGTGACGTTGTTCTTAGTACGTGTCATCACGTGAAGTGTTGCCATGGAAGCAGGGAGAGTGTAGTAAAAACTGAGACACGCTGCTCCTGCTGATAAAGGCGATGAACTCATGGAGGAGATGGGGATAAATGATTGTCCATTGGGTGGCGGCGGTTCAAATAGCACGTAGTAAGCGTCATCTGGGACACAAAATAATGTTTTTTAATAACATAATACGATAGGTAAAAGACATGAATGGATTTCTTGATATATTACAAGAAATATATATATATTTATCACATGCTATACCCTGTTTCCCATGTAATACAACCATTACATATTTTTTATATTACACATGTGTAATACAACATTTTAAAGCGTTTTCATTGGCTTAGTTTTCGTTTATTGACCAATCGCATTTTGTTTATTTGCTGAAATGACGTTGCAACGTCAAATGACGTCACGAAATGTAAACGACATTCGGGATTTATCATTATGTTTGCGTAAATATTTATTTAATTTGCTCATTTAAAAGCATGTGATAACAAAAATCTGACACTCGTTGTCATATCATGCCATCTTTAATTAAACTACTCCAGGAAATTCCTTATTAAAGGCGAGCTTACTAACACAATTCCTAAACTCGTTTAATAAAATATGGTATGATATGACAACTCGTGCCAGATCATATATATATATATATATATATATATATATATATATATATATATATATATATGAGAAAGAAATTGTTCAAACAGTGTTATATATTATATATATATATATATATATATATATATATATATATATATATATATATATATAAACAAAAACGCTGTATTTATTTTATATTTATCCTGCCACATGCCTTTAAATCAGCCTGATAACCAAGTAACCTAATAACCCAAAAGTTATTAGGCTAGTTGACCACGTGACCTCGAATATCCGTCAGTCGCTCTCCGCGACTGATATTATTAATAAAATATACATATACTTTTTTCTATTAAAAGACATACCAACACATGTAAAGTACTGTTTGTTTAAACATTTTTATTTAAACCGCATAATTTCGTCATTGTGTATTGAATTAATAACGAGTGACTCGATTTCTGTGTTGTTTAACAAGATGGAAGCTAGCCTAAGCGCTTAATTTGCATGACGTGACGTCACAATGTTTAGTTCGCGCGTGGTGTTCCCATTTTAAATATTTAAACAGAACATACTCGAAAACTATATATTTTAGAAACACTTCAACGAATGTTGTAAATGTGACATGATAAATAGAGTAATAGGTTGGTGACGTGGATGGAGAATGGTTATCCGGCTCACCCGATAAATTCCTCCGACTTGCCAGATAACCATTCTCCATCCACGTCACTAACCTATTATTCCCTATATATGTGGTTCGATTATTTTATCGGTTACTATCTTGTGATACAATTTTTTTACTTTCTTTATATAATTCAATCTATTTTATGTGCTAATGATAATGAAGGCAAGGCGTTTTGCCATTGCTCGACATCGCATAACTAGTAACTAACCCTACTGTGATTACCTTGACCATCTTGTAGCAGTGGTCTTCCCATTAACTCGTATGATCCCTTGTGAATTGCCCATGGGGAGCGTACGTCGTAGCCACATGTTTCATTGGCAAATGTGCAACTCCCATATCCGCGTTGAATTATACTCGGGATGTTTGCAGAAGTTTCTACATCACAAAATATTATGAAATTCTCATCAGTATACGATATGCCTGATACATTGAAGGTCTCTTCAATAATGTAAACAAGATTATAGACAAGTATTGATAAACAATGGTGTCTGTATTTTGTTGATCAATTATTAAAATGTAAACACTATCGCAAGTAATCTATTAAAAACAGCACATTTATAATTGCACATATTTTGTCGGTACTGTATGAAAAAAACAACATCAACAAAGTGTACAATGTAGCATTTGACAGATTAAATTGAATTTAAATAAGATTAAAAGAGTCCAATACAGAGTTTTATGATACATAATTAATAAGGCCAAATATGTTCAAATATTTACCCTTACCTGCGAAAACTAACAATAAAACTAGTTGAAACGTAAACACATGCATCCTTAAAATTGCACAGAGCTTTGCCAAGTTGACAATATTACTTGATTGAAGCGGATATGAAAGCTGAGTTATCAATGTTTTATCAGTACGATTCCGTATCATACAACACAGATACGAAGTTATCACCGTTATATATTCTGATACCTAAACACACGTCGGGCACTAAACAAAATGTGTATATACACATGCGTTATGCAATACAAATCGAAAATTATGTTAGACTATAAAGTTTGTCTTATGTTTGCACTATTTGATGGGCAATTATTTTCGTCAACGCTTGATTTACATACATATAATTGCAATAACATATTTGCCCTTTGTGCGTACATGTACAACATGCACTTAAATGTAGAACATTATACTCCTCGAACGATACGAATGAACATGCCACGATTTAACTAGTTATAATGTTTTTCTCCCATATAAGGTGAAATTTGACAAATACGACTTAACTGTATATTTTTATGATACTTTCTTTTTTTAAGTACGTTTTATATGCATTATAGTTTAACATATAATTCAAAAATTTATTTTATTATGATTTGGCGTACTATTTGACCTTTATGTGTGTGTAAATATAGTAAAGCCATACACTTGGAGACTTTTCTAACGCAACACGTATTCAATTCAATATAGCTCCCTTATTTTAAAACGGATTTTGTTGAAATTTGGACTCAGAATAATTCAACATAAATCGAATAATTCCTGTAAATTTAATTGAAATTGATAACATTAAAATATCAAACAAAACGAATTAAAAATATCACTGCAAAAGTAAAATTCTCGAAATCGTACAACGTAAAATACGTATGTGAAAAGTAAAACGCATTAACTTACACGTCTCAATGACCGACCGGCTTGCAACATTGTGCTCAGTAATGTTCATACGAACCATATTAATTTTTTTTTATAAATGTTATGTTTTCCTGGTGTAAAACCTCACATAGAATGATGAAATAGAAATAATATTGGAATTATATAGCGTTGTACAACACTTGATGAATTTTCTAACGCAACATTTTTCAAGCTGAAATATCTAAGTTATGAATAAATATGTTGATTTAAAATTCTACATGTGATAATGTTAATACAGTATGTGCAAGCAAACGATAAAATTATTCATCCGTGAGAATCGGATTCTCTAGCAAGTGGGAAAAGGAGCCTGCAACATGCCGATTGCGCGGTTGCGCAACTAAATTTTAATACGAGACTTATTGATTTTTTTTAATTAATTTTATGCTTGCCTGGTGTATCAAGCCTCCTAAAATTAAGAAATTGAAGTAAAATTTTAATAATATCGCGTTTTACCATAAAAACACGCATAAAGATAAGACCACACCTACCCCAAGTGCAATCGCACCTCTCAACTAATTACTGAGCTATTTAAGTTTGAAAAAGTGTTGCGTTAGAATAGTCTTCAAGTGTATACTGCTGATTTTATATTACCGTCCAGGACGTTTATGTGATAAGATGTTTGAACAATTTAGCTCTAAAAAGTAAGACATACATTTACACAATTGGAAAGGCCAAATACAATATTGCTTAAAAATATTGTTATTAAATTCCTCGCATCATGTCATTTAAAACGTAAAAATACAGTGTTACAGTAGGTTAATATTATAAAACGTATACGTGGTTGTACATTACAATTCTATACAACAGGTACGCATTTGCTGGATATATTTCTGCCATTAATAGTACCAATATTTTATCGACCCTTTGTTTTATCCTGTCTGTTTACAAACTCATATGGCTGCTCAGCTCATATAAATTGTGTATGACACTGTCACTAAATTGAAATCTTCGTGCTAGCCTAACTCAACCATATCTGATATGTTTGTAGTTAATATCAGTCAGTAAAGTGACACTAATTGATATGAACTTGTTGATAAATTTGTATAAGTAACAGACACTTAAGATACGAAATAACTTCTATAACCGTGTCGTTTAAATAGATGACATTATGATTTGATCCACACAGTGTACGATTCGATCCTTCACCAAACATGCTTCAATCATATGGAAGGGAATATCGGCCAGTCCATTCATGTTGATAAATGACAATTACATATTGCTAAATGACAATTGCATTTTGCTTTATTGTATTTGTTACAAAATAACTTCGTATTACTTGCGTTTTTATGCTTGTTTCTTTGGATCAGTATTCATATCAAAATTGTAATGCGTATTATTACAAACTTGTTATGTTTCTTTATTATCTTTTATGAACAATGTTATTCAAACACTGTTGAAATGTGTGTAAATGTACTTTTCTTTCGGTACTTACCATTCCGCTTTTCTAGTGTTTTGTTATGATATTGTCTGTTTTAGATCGGCAATTTGCAATATTGCAACCGCTAATCGCCTAATGCTTAACTCAAGTTAACTGTAAACCGCAATACGCTAAACCTCTATACGCTGAACTGAATTCGATAACGAAACTAAACTTGATGTCAGCTCTACTTAAAGACGTAATCAAACTATAAATTTGCGTTCAGCAAGCTTTTTAATGTTTCACTCAGTTTCTGTAAAAAAGGTTGCGGTTGTTAATTTTCGTATAAAGATCAATTCTTAATAGAAATGAAATTATTGTAATTCGAATACATGGATTCCAATATTGAGTGACGTACGCAAAACATAATGGTCGACATTTTTCTTAGGGACAGACAGTCACAAAGTTTTTATAAATTCCAAATAATTAGAGGACGATAAAGTGTTCAAAATGTGGTGAAAAGTCCACAGTTTTCATCCAGTCATTTCCCAACTTGCACTGTGTCTTTATCTGAATTATGAGTCAAACCTAATTGAAAATGAGCAATATCGGAGTTATAAGTCCAGAATGATCTCCCATTGAATTTGAGGAAAAAATGAAAATTCAGTTTTTTTATGTGATAAAGTCCATAATTTTCATCCAATTCTTGGCAAACTTGTACAGTGTCTTTGTATCAATGAGGACTCAAACCCTTTTTTAAAAAGAGCAATATCGAAGCAATAAGTCCAGAATGACTTCCCCTTGAATATGAGAACATTTTGAAATCCCGCTTGTTTACGCAATTAATTCCACAGTTTTCATCCAATTATTTCCAAATTTGCACAGTATCTTTATATTAATGAGGACTTGAACCCTATTGAATATGAGCAGTATCGGAGAAATAAGTACACAACATTCTCTCCTTGAATTTGAGAAAATTCTCCTTGTTTGCGCGATTAAGTACACAGTTTCCATCTTATTCTTTCCAAACTTGCACAGTGTTTATAGCAGTAGAGCGATTCAGGCCCTCATGGGCCTCTTGTTTGTATATGTCCAGTTCTGGTTCTACACAGAAACGTGACTTTATTATGTTGTAAATTTGTTGTAATATTAAATTGTACACTTTGTAAGTACTGATTCTATAAACCCTACCCAGGAAACTTGATTATGTTCTCGTTGTATTCATGTATTTCTGTGTCAAGTACTGGTTCTACCCAGGAAAGTGACTTTATTATGTTGTAAATATGTTTTTAAATTAATATGTATACTTTGTAAGTACTGGTACTACTGGTTCTAATAATCCCCTTCAGGAAATTACTTGATTTATTGTTTTATTCAATTAATATGCATTCATGATGAGTACTGGTTCTACCCAGGTTTTTTTGTCTGAAACTATTAAAATTATTACACACAAAAGTGTAATAATATAACAGACACTCACTTGTTGTTATCAACATTGCATTGAGCTAAGCGAAAAGACTTTTCAAACGCAACAGTGCGAACGAACTTACAATATTATTTAAGGGCTAAATGTATCCGATAATTAATACCAAAATCTTGATCCGCAACACTAAATGACTGATTAACTTAATAAGTGACTGAGTGAGTGACTTAGTGATTGAGTGACTGACTGTGAGTGGTCGAGTTAGAGAGGGAATGGCTGAGTGTTTGTCTTTATGACGTTTTGTCGCTGAACACGAATATGAAATCCGTTTTAAAAACAAAGCTGCAATTAAAAAGTTATAAGTGTACAAATGTTACCCACCTCTTGATTTTTATTCCGCACTATGTGAATACATATGGGAAAATATGACTTTGCAGCTCCATTATTTTTGAACGGATCAAGATGTCGCAAAAATTCCAACGGATTCGTGCTCATTACGGCATAAGAATTTACACATATAATTGTTTCATGTGGAGATTAATGGTTTTATGTAAAAAAAAATCACCCACATGCTACTAAGTCAATTAATTTGCACGTGTATTTTTATAATCACATTGTTGTTTGCTTTGAAAGCACGTGTTCATGAAAGTATCTTTCGGTACGTCTACCAATAATAGCAAGACGTATCGTTGAAAACGATGGATGCTCCCCTCATGTTCATAATAAAGTAAACAGGTATTAATAAAAGTTAATGACAATAAATTAATAGTATACACTCACTCTTTCTTTAAAATGGAACTCCATACCAAATAACACTGGTCACTAAAGTACATGACCTTGAGAAAATATATTATTAGCCTCGGTGACCTTGACCACTATGACCTCAAACCTTATCAAAAGGAAGAGGTCCATGCAAGGTATGACGGAATGATGTAAAGGCACAGTCTCACTATAATGCCGGTGGGGACGACCGGGATGAACCAGGGCTCCACCGGGAAATTATTAAAATGTTTAATACCCCCGGGAGTCACCGGGAAGGACCGGCGCGGCACCGGGAACAACCGGACGGCACCGGGAACAACCGGGACGGCACCATAGTTCCACCGGGGCCCATACAGTCCCCGGCAGAGATACGGAAACGCACCGGTTGTCGCCGGTGGTGCCCCGGTGAATGCCGGCAGAGTCCCGGTATAGCTACGGTACATCGGTAAACCGGCGCTCTGCCGGGACGCCACCGGCATTCACCGGGGCTCCGCCTGGGCATTACCGGCGACGATCGGGGTTAAACCGGGGCGTTGCCGTAGCTCTTCCGGGGTCTGATGCCGGTATAGCCCCGGTGAGTTCCGGTGGAGTTACGGTATACCGGGGTTCTGCCGGGACGCTTCCGGCTTTCACTGGGGTTCCCCCTGGGCATTACCGGCGACAACCGTGGCTCTGCCGGGGCTTTACCTGGATAAACCGTAGCTAGTCCGGGGTTGAACGGGACTTTGCCAGGTTGTTGACCGGCTTCAACCGGGGCAGCACCGGGAAATAGTGTCACCACGTTAAAAAATTTCTACGCCATCATCATGGTTCTCGCCGGTCGACCGGCGTTAGCAAACCGGGATGGACCGGGGCTCTACCGGCAATAGTGAGACTGGCAACTCAATGCTCCACCGAAAGTTTTCGGGGATCATAATTAGCTTACGAGATTTACGGCACACAACCATGGTTATCTATGTTTTCGTTGAAAATCGAGCGGTCAATGGAATGAATCATTAAAAAATAAAAGAAGATTTTATTTCAGAATCAGTAGGCCATAGGCCCATGTGAACATACAGATATGTACATAAATAGTAATAGCAAGTCACGTTACACAATGAAAATAAAAAAAAAAAATAAAAAAAAATGTTATGTTGAAATAAATCAAGTACCAATACATTTTAAGGAATGAGTTGTGCTAAATAATTAAATATAACAAAGATCCCGATTAATAATACGAGCAGAGGCAAAAAGGGGGGTTATCGGACAAAACGCAAATATGCGGAGAAGGTGTATATAATTTTATATTTTTGTCTTGTAGGTACTATATCTCTGTTCGTTTAGTTTATGTCAACACAAAATATATACAACGGTTATATACAAATAACACATAATTTATTATACATCACAATAATTTGCTTCTCGTACATATCCGAATCTGTATACATTTATTATTTATAATCGTAAATTTCAAAAGACAAAATTATGTTGATAATTGAATGACTACTTACAAAGTTGCCTAAAAAGATACGCAACATGCATGAACACATTTCGTTATTTTAATAATTTTGTTTAAAGAGACACCGTGATCTGTCAATAAACACATGTGTTACAAAAGTACAATTATAATAATATTTCAGTAATTGTGTTGAGTATTTATCAATAAATTACCAGTAGAGACTCGGTGAACGAGAAATCATATCATTATATTACTCAATACACATAACGAATGATAATACAATATTGTGCGTTGCACTATCAAAAGAGACATAGGGTGTATTTTACAAATTATGTATCATTTACAGATTTTCTGATTTCAAAACATTTAAATATAAACATGCTTAGACGCCGAAGTACAATTTCATTTTTGCTTTCAAACAGCTGCTTTAATTTTAAACATACTAGGTCTACACCAAAAATATTTTTTGATGTATTGTTTGCGTAAATCATGATATAATGAACATTCTAAAATGAAGTGAAACTCGTCTTCAAGCTTATCACAAACAGTACATTTTCTATCTTCTAATGGGATACTTATTGGTCTATGCCACCTTCCAGACTCAACTTTTAGATTATGAGAAGAAACAATATTTCTAGTGAAAGCAATCCTGAATTTTTGAACATTTATACACTTAAGAAACGTTTGAAAATCAAAATCGACTACCTCCCGAAAAAACGTTGCTCGGGTCGAGTTATCCAGACGATGGTGCCATAACTGGATATAACTATCATGAAGACGTTGCTTAAAAACATACATAACAAGAAATATCTTTAAAAAAGATATACGGCGTAAATAGTTTAATGAATGAGATCAAGTATAGCGAATGTCTTTTTCTGTGCAGTTCTTAGCTGCATCACACGCAGTACGGGATGTTACGGGGAGTTTTCGCGGCTTATTTTACATTATAACATATAATGCTGGTCATAAACCTATAGATACAAAACAGAAAACCAAAAGAAGAATGGAAGTGAAATTTAAAAATATGAGTCAACCGGCCACACGAGAAGTATCCGTATTTATAGGCGCGTTCTTCGAACAAACCTGTTTTAGTGGTTTGTCGGGCATTGCTATTTGATTCGATTATTAACAGTATCAATTATCATCGTGCTAATGCTTAAAGTGATATTATGGGCATTTTGCACTGTTGAATTGAGCTGAAAAGAATTAACAGGTCAAAATAGTTAGTTAAAATGTGGTTACTGATTAATTATCTGCAACTCACCTTGCTACCAGTTGTTTATAAAAATATATTTTATATTCGATATTCTTACGTGACCCACCCAGTCCTGTAAGCTGAAATGATCCGTAAAACAATTTCGTGTCTTTGTGACGTATGAACAAATCTGCACTAAAACTAAATTTAGGTTCAACTCGTAAACGCATGATCAGTTGTCAAACGAAAGTACGGTTGATATTCAAATGCATTATTTTTCTCTTTCTGGTATATTGTTTTAGTATGATGATGCTGCATTAATTAATATAAGTGTATATGAAGTAGAAACATCAAAAATAATCAACGGTTGCGATAGACACCTATAAACTGTTACATGCTCATAATATCACTTTAGTACATTAGGCAATATGGACGAATAATTATTGTTAAATTTATCAACAATAATATTTATCATTGTATTGTTGAAAACACATTAAGAATCTATTACTTACATACCATAATTATATTGCTGAATATCTTCATTTAACATATTTCTGGTCTAAAGAAAATTCCAGGTCACCTAGTTCACGGATAGCGTCTTTATTATATAACGATTATTTTACTGGCCGCCAACTCCGGTGATGACCTGTATATAAACTCTGAATGTCCGCGAATTGACCCGATATACCTCGCGGGTTGAAATGCAATGCTTAAAGTGAGGCCTCGCTTCCATTGCTCTTTATACTTTTACATGTTAACATGTTGACAGGAATAAGGAAGTAAGTACTAAATATGAGAACATAGCCTTTTAAGTATAAACGCTCTTGCGCTGGTAATACTCTGAAAATAAAAGGTGTACGCACAAACTGTATTGATGTCGAGAATTGAGTGTAAAACTGTTCTATCTATTAAGCCTTTTCATTCGAGATAAAATTGTTTCATACAGTAAAACAGTGTTACAAAGACGCGGATATGTTTCCAATGTTCTGGTGGTATACTTAAATCAGCCAATGGAATAAATGAAGTGTATTCATTCGTACCTAGCCGCGGGAAATTTTATTGGAATTTTATTGGACACTTACAAAGGTCAGGCTAAGGTGAAAAGCTGGCTTATGCAGCTTACGCCGAAAAACATCAATATCACCGACTCCTTGGGAAAGCCATACATCGTAGAAGCCCATTGAGGTCAGTAAATCTCGGACTAAAGTAACCCAAGATGTTTTATCAGGGTATATATCTGCATCAGCTTTTAACATATTATATACTATTCGAGTGTATTTGTTGTCACTGCTGATTGACAATTTTAACCAATATCTAACAATTCTAATATATCTTTGATTTGCTAAACTCGATCTACCTAAAATGCCATATACAAAATCGTTTTGTGTGGAACGTTTAACTCTTCGTTTACAATATAGAGTATGTACTCTCTCAATATTATCAGCATTGTAAAAACCACAAACTTCACATGAATAACTTAGAATATGTACAACAAGTTTATCAAACAACTCTAATCTATGATACATCAGTGAAATTCAATAAATAACTGTTTAGTTTGAAAATTGCTTTCTGTGCTTTACTAGCTAACGTTCTCTGAGTTTCGCTAAAAGACCCACCTCCCACACTATGACTTTAGTTTTCTGTACATTTATTTTCAGTTTCCATCTGTTACAGTATTCTTGAAGTAAATCCAGACCTTTTTGTAATCCATCTGCTGTATCAGAAAAAAGAACAATATCATCAGCGTATAATAGAAGAAATAATTTTGTCATGTAAGTATCTATTCCGTCAAAATTGTTCAAAATCAAATACTCTTCAATATCATTCAAGAACATAGAGAAGAGGAAAGGTGATAGGCATTCCCCTTGTCTAACACCAAGCATACCTTTAATTAATGTCACCGCTCGTCAACATGAGTCCAGTTACTCCATGCTACAACTAACAAACTTAAAGGGCGACAATTTACGTCGATACCGTTTCAGTTACTGCTAGCTATGACAAGTATTTTTTTTGTTTCGTATTCAAATTGCAGTCAAGCGTATTGCGGTTTATCGTTTAACATTTAGCATTAGCGGTTTACAACATTGCCCCCAAACCATACGGACAGAATTATAATATTAAGAAACAACTTTTAATATTTAGTTTAGTTTTGTATTCGAGTTGCAGTCAAGCGTGAGGCGTATTGCGGTTTGTCGTTAAGCAATCAGCATTAGGCATTAGGCACTTTGCGGTTTACAACATCGCGCATTACAATTTTGACATGAATGGACTGGTGGATATTCCCTTCCATACAATCAACCTTTAAGTAAATATGTGTTAAAAAAATATTGCGCCGTTTGTTTGTTTGTTTGCTGTGGGTATGTATATTGATTATGTATTTTACAGTTTAAAACATAACCATCATAGGCCTGAACACGAATGCATGACCAATTGTTAAAGTGTATAAAAACAAGAAATCAACCTGCTTGAATGCTGTTGTTTTTATGCCCCCGAAGGAGGGCATAAAGTGATCGGACCGTCCGTCCGTCTGTCCGTGTGTCTGTATTTCCGTCACACTTTGCATTTAGTTTTCGCATTTAGGTTTCGAAAAATGCTCATAACTTCTTTGTCGCTTCAGATAGCAACTTGATGTTTGAAATGCATGTGTATCTCATGGAGCTGCACATTTTGAGTGATATTAAGGTCAAGGTCATCCTTCAAGGTCAAAGGTCAAATATATGGCTTCAAAGCGGCGCAGAAGGGGGCATTGTGTTTCTGACAAACACATCTCTTGTTTATATTAATTTCACACCTTTTAGTACACCAAATGAACTTCATTTATATTAATGGATGTCTTGTATTTTAATTGTATTTCCCATTACATGTGTAATTGATCAATTCATACAAAATTGGTGGTCACATCTAGAAGTATCCTCCAAAGGTCAAATGTATATGGAGATTAAGTTGGTTCATTTTTCCTAGTTCCTTATTCCTTTTTCGAATAAGGAATACGGAACAGTTCCTCATTCCTTATACAAGCTTAACCTATTTGAAATAGGGGCTTAAAGAAAAAAAATAATGCATACCATTCTTAAATAAAACAAAACAAAATAACTCGAATACATTTACTTTATCATAAGCTTATGTACTACGTTACATTTCCATGTTTCTTCTTTGCGCTTGCATAGGATTTCTTGTTTAGATCGAACCGGGATTTTGTACTTCGAATACTAACTTCACACCAACAAAACATAAAGCATATAACACTATTATACATGTATGTGTTATAAAAGTGCAATCTTGTACATTTCAACATGCTTGTTTTTATTCATAATCCAGTTCCTTTTTCGCGGCTGAATAATGAAAAATTAATCAGCTCCACATTCCTTATTCAAGCCGAATAAGGAACTGGCATTTTCTTACTTTAACATCAACGAAATTGAAAAAATTAAAGTGATGATAATCCAGTTCCTTATTCAGTTTAAATAAGGAATAAGGAACTGGTGTCATATTATTTATTCAAATCGAATAAGGCACTGGAATGCTCTTTCTATTAATTATAAATCAAATGATTTTTAGTTGTTCGCTGGCAAACAACTAAAGTTAATACCACGGGTTTAAATCCAGTTTTCTTTACTATGATAAACATGATCAACTGCCGCATCTGCCGCACCGCGACGACAAGGAGTTGTATAATTTATGCCAAAGGATGGAGTTCTTTATTAATATTCATTCTCAAATGGAAACGTTATGTGAATATCGTGTTAAATGGAATATTTTTGAACGGAGCGTATATAGAAAAGAATCAATAAACATTGTAAGAAATATACGTGTCGAGGAAGAGAATGTTTATGAATGATTAAAATAGTCAACTGTCTGCTGCGTCTTAATCATATGGTATTTTTGCTCAGCACAGGCCATTCATAATCTGAGGCTATTAATTGATGCGGGAAAATAAAACTACTGCTGATCAACAAGTATAGTGGGATATCGAGAGTCCAATACACTATCACGCGTCTGTTGCGTTACCTTGTTGATAGTGCTTGCTACTACAGCGGGGTTAAATTTGATATGTCTGGGAAACGTTCTTTTGTTCTTAACAGGTAGCAGCGATATCTAATGTGTTCTCAATTGCACGGGTGGTATCAACGCAATTGTATAGGGTTAAGCTTTTTTATATTCACAGTTTTCAATTTATAAAACGTCGAACATGAGTTGCGAAAATACTAACTTTGAAATTAATTTTGAAATTTACGTTTCTAAATAATAACATTGAAAACAAATGTTAAACAATTGTGTGTGTGTGTTTACTTGTTAGTCGCATATTTGGTGGTGCGGTAGTCCAGTGGTAACACTCTGGTCTACCATTTCAGAGGTCCCCGGTTCAATTCCTGGCTGGGGCACTGGAAATTTAAGAAATGCTTCAAGTGTTTCCCACCCAACTAGAGATGTACTGGTATGAAACCCAGGTAATTCTCGCGTGTGTTATACACTGAGCACGTAAAGAACCAAGGAATCTATTCGAGAAGAGCTAGGGAATCGCATCCGGATTCCTTGTATCTCAATACTGTCTCTTCTGCTTGCTGTCTCTTAAGCAAAACCAAAGGACCCCATAGGAAATAAGTGCTTGCACTTTCATGGGTTATCCTTGACTCCAAGGTTAAAAGAAATCCTACTACTACCGCATGAATGTATGTTATTGTAGTCAAACAATACATTAGTATTAGTAGATACAAATTATACTACGAGAGTTCACATCATATGTGTCCTCACATGGCCTATTATACATGTAAGTATATTTCTCCACCTTCGAAATATATCGTATGTTAATATTAACACGCAGTTTTCTTTCGAAACATTCAAATCACGCTTTCATAGCCGCGTAATGCGAAAATGGGTCTTATGGCGTTTTTGCCAGCTTAGCTCAAGCCAAGCCTGTGCAATTGCGTTGTCTGGCCAGAGGCAATGCTGTCCGCTATAAAATAACTCAAAGTTTTATGGTTTCATTGTTTATCTCCTGACAAGACTGAGAGATGCGCTGGCTGGGTGGGCTATATCTATGATGGGCGCATATGGCATAATACCCATTTTCGCATGACGCGGGTCTTTTTAAATCTCATTCCGAGTTGTAAGCCTATTAATGTATTCAGGAACGAGTTCCAGACGTGCTGACCGAGTACGGCTATATATTTGTGGTTATATAATTAAACGATTATTTCTTAACGTGACACTATACTATTCCGGTAGTGGTTTTTTCTCGTTTTGAAAGCAAAATTGTGTTTATCGATAGTCAATTATGTCTTCCCCTCATAATTTAATGACCGAGTACAGACCCTGAAATTCTCCGAGATGGATTTTAACGCGTAGTTGTAACTGGACCACAATATGCGTCTATGTGTTGTTTGAACTTGCAGAAAGTAGTCCGGAATTCCATACATTGAACAGTGTTACATCCTTTACACTGCGCACAGACACAGTGCTGCAGCCAAATTTCGGGGGATTTCTCTGGAATCAGCCTATAAAATATTTGAATGTATTCATACGTGCCTTCTAGCGTTATGTACAGTGGTTATTGAAGGTGAAAAGCTGGGTTAAACAGCTACGCCGAAAAAGCGTACAAGTGTTCTATACCGATGTTAAGGTAAGAGACTGGTTGACATCGTGTAAACTTCTTGGGTAACCATTAATGCATCAACACCAAGGTAAGGGTAAACAGCGTTGTCTATATGACTACCTTATTCGTGAGTAGAAACTAGTGCTCGCAGATTTTGTTTTCATTTTCATCAATTATCTAATTGTATATTTTAAATTGAAATGGTGTCAACAAAAGATTTGTAAGAGAAATTTCCATCATGAAATAATATTCTTAGTGTTATAGGTATTCCATATTGCAACAATATTCATTTAATATGATGGTGATTGCAAATTTTATTTTATATTCTCAGTATACCATTTTCATCACATTTTTAATGCTTTTAGAACGTCAAAAAAGAGAGATGTTTAAATATGGGGAAAGACAGTGCACACACATCTCGACCTGTGCGTTAAGACACACTTTTTATAAAATTGAATGGGGTGTGTTCATTTCAACTTGCGATTTAAAAAGCTATAACATAGTTTTGACAAATGAGTTGCGTCTAATATTATGCAATAGCGAACAACTAAGAGCCTTCAGCGCTTGGATTGTTACTATATTTATTTGGGAACAGGCAAAATGGCGCTGTTCTCAGTGGTTATCAGTCCTACTTTTAGTTAGTGAAACAGGTTACTTTTTCCTTATTCGGCCCCGTAAAAGGCACGAGGTTATCACTACAAAAGAGAACTAGGTAGGAATGTACTGCAATAAATATTGTTTATTATCAACCTATATTTACAGTGATTGTCCTTGATTTATGTGTCTCTTAATTCATATTACTGTATTTGTTTAGTAAGAAAATGCCAGTTCCTTATTCGATTAGAATAAGGAAATGGGAACCTTATTCCTTATTCCTTATTTGAATAAGGAGTCAGGAACTAGGAAAAAGGAACCAACTTACTATCCATCAAATGTGTTCGCTTTTTAAAGAAAATACACAGATAGAGAAGTACAACTTTGATACTTTTCTAACGCAACACTTTTCAAACTTGAATATCTCAGTAATGAGTTAAGATTTGAAATTAAAATTGCACATTAAATCATTGGACTATATTCTGTGTAAGATTACGATACAATCGTTCATCCGTGACAATGGGTCGCTTTTGCACGTGGGTATGCGTGGTTTCATCTTTTTGCACGTAAAAATGGTGAAACGCTGTATGATTTTAATTGTTTTTCAATTTCTTCATTTTAGTTGGGTTGACACCCAGGAAAACATAACATTAATTTAAAAATCAATATGTCTCGTATAAAATTTCAGGAGCGCAACAGCGCAATCGGCATGTTGCATGCTACCTTCCCCACTTGCTGAAGCATCCCATCGTCACGGATGAATGGTTTTATCGTTGGCTTACAAATACTGTAGCCAAATGATCGCATGCACAATTATAAAAACGAGTTGGCTCGTATAACTATTCATGAGCGCAATGTTTCAAGCCGGTTGTCATTAAGGCGTGTAAGTAAATGCGTTTTACTTTTCATATAATTATTTTACGATGTACGATTTTGAGAATTTTACTTTTTCAGTTCTTTTTTTAATTTGTTATGTTTGATAGTTTAATGTTCATCAATTTCAATTAAATTTACATAAAATATAAGTTATTTGTTGAACTAGTCTGAGTTCAAATTTCAACAAAATCCGTTTTAAAATAAGGGAGCAATATTGATTTGAATACGTGTTGCGTTAAAAAACTCTCCAAGTGTATGCTAATTTTACCTGAGACCTTAAGACTAAGTAGTATGGCAAGCGGTTCGACGCATAATCCCAAGAAACAAGGTTTCTCATGAGAACCTATGTTCTCAGAATGAGAACCTAGGTTCTCAAAATGAGAACCTTTGTTCTCATGAGAACCTAGGTTTTCAAATGAGAACCTAGGTTCTTGTGAAAACCTAGGATACCAAACGAGAACTTAAGTTCTCAGAATGAGAACCTAGGTTCCCATGAGAACCTAGGTTCTCATGAGAACCTAAGTTCTATGTGTCTATGAGAACCTAGGTTCTCATGAAAAACCTAGTTTCTCATGAGAACCTAGGTTCTCAAGCGTAAACTAAGGTTTTCAAATGAGAACCTAGGTTCTCATGAAAACCTAGGTTCTCAAGAGAATCTAGGTTCTCATGAGAAACCTGGTTTCTTGGGATTTTATAAACCTAGTTTCTCATGAGAACCTAGATTCTCACGAGAACCTAGGTTCTCATGAGAAACCTAGTTTCTTGGGATTATGCGTCGAACCGCTTGCCATAATTAACCTCCAGTTGTCTCCCATTTCTTTGTACACGCTGCCGGCATATGTGTAGAATGATAAGCAATAGACGTGAAAAAGTGAATGTTACTCCCCAAGAACATTTTTTGAACAATGTTCAGACAATGCTAAGTAATATTCAACGAACCTTGTAGGAAACTTCTCGAGGAATGAAATAAGTAAAGTAATCAGTCTACATTGGTCTGAACACGTTAATAAAAAATTGAACTGTTTATGAAATACATCTTTAATTGTAAATATTATTTTGAAACTAAAAAATGAAACAAATTCAGATTAATCGTTACATAATACATTGTTACAGCATTAAATGAGTTTCAGTTATTCAGTTCCCTTGTTCGGGCCTCAAACGACTGTACGGTAGAGTTTTCTATTTCAAGTATGTCTGTGATATAGTAAGCAATCATTATGGTATGAATAAAAGTTGTATCTCTATTTATAATGTGTAATAATGTATTATTCAATCGTAAGATATCGGCAACACTGAGAGAAAAACTTATGCACTAAATACTTTGCAAACATTTTTCAATAACTTGAAATATCTGCAAAAAAAAAAAAAAAATAACGGCGTTTTTTCATTCTGTCCAGCCCGTGTGTAATCATATGTGAACCCCATTGATCCCGCGCCCTGAATAATATGTGTCCCGTATTCCAAACGAGCAAGTTTACGCCGTCCGACGCGTAATTCTGAAAACCTAGGTTCTCATGAGAACCTAGGTTCTCATGAAACCTAGGTTCTCATGAGAACCTAGGTTCTCTGAGAACCAAGGTTCTCTGAGAACCTAGGTTTTCAGAGAACCTAGGTTTCCTATGGTTCCCAAATGAAAATCACGGATATGGCAAGCAGTTCGACGCATAATCCCAAGAAACTAGTTTTTCATGAGAACCTAGGTTCTCATTCTGAGAACCTAGGATCTCATGAGAACCTAGGTTTTCAAATGAGAACCTAGGTTCTCATGAAAACCTAGGTTCTCATTTGAAAACTTGGGTTCTTGAAGCCATGTGCAAGCGAGAACCTAGGTTCTCATTCTGAGAACCCAGGTTCTCATGAGAAACCTAGTTTCTTGGGATTATGCGTCGAATCGCTTGCCATAAGCATGCTGCACTTACGCACGGGTAATCATCGACTCCAAGTAGAGACCGGTCGCTTTTCTCAACCGTTTATCCCTCACGAAACCGTAAATCTACACTCTGCAACAATATGATATCGGTGACGAGAGGCATCATCTCCTATAATTCAAAAAGACCTAAATGCATCCCCCGTAAATATCGGGTGCATCCAAGGGTCATCAAATTAAAAGATCTGATGTGTACTACCAGCCCGTGTATATTACGAAATATGGCACAATTTATTTAATCAATAATGCAAGTTTTTCAAGCGCTTATAATAAAATACTACTTAATGTAATATAAACCAACAACGTTTAACTGTACATGGCTATAACTAGCATTTAAGTTATTATTATTTTAACTTTCGAAGAACAAATATTTTGTCTCTGTAATAAACCTATCATATGCATGCGAAAAAGCCAACACTGTTATATCCATACATCATACATAACCAATGTTAACTTTGTCAATGTATGAGCAAATGATAAAAATTTACTTATTTTTGTACGGCGCATCATGGTTAAAAACGTTACCGGTGTAGCACCGGTATTTAATCCTTCACTAAATTACACTCACAGGGTGCATATCGTGGGCTTAGCGCAAAACGGTCGTAACTGACTTTTTGTAAACTTTTCAGTACTTTTAATAATTTATTAATTTTTATCAGTAATAAAAAATATTTTGCATGAATGTAGTTATTGTACGCTTATTTAAAGTTCACAATATATACTTCTATTGGCATTATTGTAATCGGAGATATTTGTAAAATATCAAGATACGACTGTTTTGCGCTAAAGATCCTGTAATGTTTGATTTTATTTTTTTATGCAAAGAGGTCTTATCTGAAAATCAGATCTTTTTTTTCTGTTCATATGTCTTAATATGAAGACTTTTATTCTGAATACTTGAAATATGTGTTTATTGAAATAGTTTTTAATGATGGAAGAAAATACAAAAATTTACATTTATTTGAATTCAAGATGGATTACCTGGAGTACATGAAATGCATTGCATTGTGCTTGTTTTTAACCAATAACTATAACTATAAAGTATTATCACTTTATTTGATTTTTTTTAATTATTCGAATGTATGCAGACATACTAGAAACAGAAAAATGATCATTACACAGTGACTGGGGGCCTGTACAGAATTATTAAGTAGAAGACCAATACATAAGAAGAAAAAAGTTATTGTCATATCTTTAAATCTTTCATAAAGCATTTAATATTTGTATTGTAATTATTATAATACAATAGAGTTCAAGTCAAAACAAGTTGATCTTATCAGCTTATTTTAATGTATAAAATAATGAACGTTGTTATTAAAAGCAGGCCTATAACCCTCTTTCCGAATTCAAATACAAACTACAATGTAATCAAATATATTTATTGTGATATACGAAAATGTTAAGACAAAAACTAGTACAAAATCCTATTGATCTTTTTCCTACCTTTTGAGCATCATTATTATAATTGTCTCAGTCTGACATGTAACACATTGGTACCATTGTCTCAGTCTGACATGCTATGTACTAGTATCATTGTCACAGTTTGACATGATACATACCGGTACCATTGTCTCAGTCTGACATGCTAGTACCATTGTCACAGTCTCGCATGCTACTTACTGGTATAATTGTAACAGTCTGACATGCCACGCACTGGTACCATGTCACAGTCTCAGATGCTTCGCATTGGTACCATTGTTACCATCGGACATGCAACGTACTGGTATAATTGTCACAGTTTGACATGCTATATACTGGTAAAATTGTCTCAGTCTCAGAGGCTACGTATTGGTATAATTGTCACAGTCTGACATGCTAAGTACTGGTATAATTATCACAGTCTACCATGCTATGTACTGGTACCATTGTCACAGTCTAACATGCTATGTACTGGTACCTTTGTAACAGTGTGACATGCTAGGTACTGGTACCATTGTCACTGTCTGACATGCTATGTACTGGTACCATTGTCTCAGTCTAACATGCTACATACTGGTACCATTGTCACAGTCTCACATGCTACTTACTGGTATAATTGTCTCAATCTAACATGCTACATACTGGTATAATATTGTCACAGTCTCACATGCTACGAACTAGTACCATTTTAACAGACTTAAATGCTATGTACTGGTACCGTTGTAACAGTCTGACATGCTACATACATGAATAATTGTCACAGTCTGACAGGCTACATACTAGTAAAATTGTCACAGTCGCGAATTCTACGTACTGGTACCATTGAAATAGTTTGACACGCCATGTACTGGTACCATTGTCACAGTCTCATAAGCTGCGTACTGGTATAATTGTCGCAATCTCACATGCTACATGCTGGTATAATTGTCACAGTCTCACATGCTACGTACCTGAACCATTGAAACAGTCTAATGTGATACGTACTGGTACCATTGTAACAGACTGACATGCTATGTGCTGGTACCATTGTCACTGTCTGACATTCCACATACTGGTATCATTGAAACAGTTTGACATGCTAGGTACTTGTACCATTGTCACAGTCTTACATGCTAAGTACTGGTATAATTGTCACAGTCTAGCATGCTATGTACTGGTACCATTGTCACAGTCTAACATGCAATGTACTGGTACAATTGTAACAGTCTGACATGCTAGGTACTGGTACCATTTTCACTGTCTGACATGCTACGTACTGGTACCATTGTCTCAGTCTAACATGCTACGTACTTGTACCATTGTCACAGTCTCACATGCTACTTACTGGTATAATTTTCTCAATCTCACATGCTACAAACTGGTATTTATGTCACAGTCTCACATGCTAAAAATTGGTACAATTTTAACAAACTTACATGCTATGTACAGGTACCGTTTGTAACAGTCTGATGTGCCATGTGCTGGTACCATTGTAACAGTCTGACATACTATGTGCTGGTACCGTTGTAACAGTCTGACATGCTACATACTGGTATCATTGTCACAGTTTGACCAGCTACATACTGGTACCATTGCCACAGTCTTACATGCTACCTACTGGTACCATTGTCACAGTCTGACATGCCACATACTGGTATCATTGAAACAGTCTGACATGCTAGTTACTGGTATCATTGTGACAGTTTCACATGCTACGCACTGGTACTATTGTCACAGTCTCACATGCTAGGTACTGGAACAATTGTTACAGTGTGACATGCTACGTACTGGTACCATTGTCACAGTCTGAACTGCTACTTACTGGTATAATTGTCACAGTCTGAACTGCTAGGTACTGGAACCATTGTCACAGTCTGACGTACTACGTACTGGTACCATTGTAACAGTCTGAAATGCTAAGTACTGGTATCTTTGTAACAGTCTGACTGGCTATGTGCTGGGACAATTGTCACAGTCTGACATGCTACTTACTGGTACCATTGTCATAGTCTATCATGCTACATACTGGTATTATTGTCACAGTCTAACATGATACTTACCGGTACCATTTTCACAGTCTGACATACTAGTACTGGTACAATTGTAGCAATTTTATTCATTTTTTATAAAGTACCAGAAATGACATTTTCCAATTAGGAAAAAAACTACAAATTTCCTAATTGCTGTAAAAAATTTTTGAAGAAAACTAAAAAAAAACAACTTTTAATTAGTTTTCCTATGCAGCTCTATGGTATGACAACTTGACAACATTTAGTTATTAATTTTTAAGTATTTGGGAGCAAAATATCAAATATACCAATTTCCCAATATGAAGACTTCACAACGTGAATTTTCCCAATTTCTGGGTTTTTCTCACACAATTTGGCTGGTACCGGTACTTTTCCCATTAGGTAACACAAATCACGGCATTGTCTCAGTCTGTATGTACTGCTACCATGGTCTGATCAGTCTCACATTCTATGTACTGGTACCATTACACTATCATGTTTATATTCCTTTTCAGTGCAAAACGGTTGCAACTGCAGATACGACCGTTTTGCAATGAAAATAATTTCATTTTCAGATACGACCTTTTGCCAAATGACGGTTTTAGGGTTTTTTAAAGCAGAATTTAGCTTAAGTATTTTTTATGATTATAAATATTGACATTATAGTACAAAATATGCAATAAAGTCATTTTTGTAAAAAATGTCAGTTACGACCGTTTTGCGCTAAGCCCACGATATGAACTCCCAGAGCCGCCATCGCAACGAAAGCGCCGACAGCGTTGAACGTCCATTGGCAAGATAACGGGAAGTTTCTGCTGAAGTAAATGTTAAAGGAACAGTTGACTGAATGAAAATCTAAAAGGCTATCAAACAGAAAAGCCTTTTTTTAGAATAAGTACTCATCAACGAAACAAGAAGAGTAGAAATATTGCAAAACATCCTATATCAATCGGAAAATCAGAAATATTTATCAATGGGGATCGGTATTTTGCGAGCAAGAAAATGTCCGGATGTTATTTCTGATTTGCAAGACGTTTATTTATGCTTGTGTTTAAATTAACCTTAGCATTTCATCATTACTATTTACTAGACTGAGCCACCTTTTCATTCGGAATGTACTTCAAAGTTATATCTTTGTTTTTCTTGTTTTGTTACTATTCATTATACTGTTACGATCGCTTCATTTTCATTTAATCAGAAAGGTACAATTCGTTGTTGTTGTATTGTTGTTGTTGTGTTGTTGTTGTTGTTGTTGTTGTTGTTGTTATATTAAAGCAAAGTATTACATGCACGCTATATTTTAGCACACCTTCTGAAGTTTTAAAAATCTATTGAAATTATTGAAATAATTTCAAATAATATGCAAAATAATTTGCAGATTGATTTCAAAATACTGTAATTTTACCCCCTCACTTGCCGCCCAAAATCGCAAGGTAAAAATGTTTGCTTTTACAAAGTTTAACGATATTACAGCCCTCGACAGTCTTCTGCAAGAAACAAGACAATTAATTATCTGTTAAAACTAGTTAATTTAACGTACCCTATTAATAAATACATTGAAAAAGTATGTTATCTCAAAATCAATACGAGATTCACTTTGTTAAAAACAACAACACATAACTGAGTATGCAAACAAGAAAACAAATGTAAGGAACATATTTATTGGAATGATGTCAAATATGAAACAGGTGAAACTACCATAATTTAATAAAAAATCTCGTTCCCATCCACGTTTTGAGAGAAATGTTTTTAGAATCTGACATTTTTTTTCAAATATCATCAGATATGATTGTTCACAAACCTTCAATGTTTTGCAATAGACTCTACTATTTTTTGTAGTAAGAATGAAAATTTAAAAAAGTGCGACATCGGTATTTCAACTTTTAATGTCTCTATCGCTTAGCGGATGCACAACCACTGCCATGCTGCCTGTCTCTTAATGCGGTGAAACATAATATCTATAACTGAGGTCTGCCTATATTACGGAGGAATCCGGAGATAGCCGATGTATCACGATTGATTTTCTTAGTGACAATTTGCTATAATTAGGTAATCCCGATACGAAATTTCGCAGCGAGCAAAGTCCAGATATAGAGCGAATATTAATACGAAATAAACATTATTTCGTTTCTTGTTGATATGGCTTGAAAGTCAGAGGTATTTACAAAATTAGTACGTCAAGTAATAAAGGGTATACAACGGCGAAAAACCTGCCTCGACACAGACGTCGCCACATTGACTATCACGTGATTACCCCCTCTGTATAGTAAACGTGAAAAACGTTTGCCAATAATAAAATTGTTATACGAATGATATTTGTTTTCTTTTCTAAAAACGTTTTTTTTTATATAAAAGTCTTCGTAGAAAAATACACTCAAAAATGGTGCTACAAAAAATCTCAGAAGAAACTCTTCGAAAAAAATGTCTGAGTGAATAGCTGTAAGAAAACAACAAAGTATTGCTTCATAAATATCACTGTGAATTAAAGCATGAAAAGCAATTGAAACTCAGCCAGAAAGAACTTGAATCTAAAGGTGATTCCAAAAAAGCTGTACAAATGTGTGTCGGAGCTTACGGGAAACAAGTCTGAGAACCCGTTGCCAACTGTTCAATATGAAACGTTTACACACAATAGGAACGCAAATATTATGTATATAGCGAGAAATTGAGTGCTTTTCGGTCTTCACATGAAGTGCTTTTCGGTCGGTATATTGCCGATATTTATCCAATGTTGGGCATCAATACCTCATAATAAACACAAGGTAGTATAAATATGCATGAAATATAACCATTTATAACTAATTTAATCTGTTTACACACAATAGAAACGCAATTTTTCATATATAGAGAGAGAAGTTGAGTGCTTTTCGGTCTTCACATGAAGTGCTTTTCGGTCGGTATATTGCCGATATTTATCCAATTTTGGGCATAAATACCTCATAATAAACACAAGGTAGTATAAATATGCATGAAATATAACCATTTATAACTAATTTAAACCGTTTACACACAATACAAACGCAAATATTCATATATATAGCGAGAAATTGAGTGCTTTTCGGTCTTCACATGAAGTGCTTTTCGGTCGGTATATTGCCGATATTTATCCAATTTTGGACAATAATACCTCATAATAAACACAAGGTAGTATAAATATGCATGAAATATAACCATTTATAACTGATTTAATCTGTTTACACACGATAGAAACGCAATTTTTCATATATAGAGAGAGAAGTTGAGTGCTTTTCGGTCTTCACATGAAGTTCTTTTCGGTCGGTATATTGCCGATATTTACCATTTTGGGCATAATGTAGTATAGACATACACTCATTTAACCATTTATAACTAATTAAACCCGTTAACACACACTAGAAACGATATATTGCATATATATAGAGATAAATTGAGTGCTTTTCGGTGCTTTTCGGTACTATTCGGTGCTTTTCGGTGATTGTATGGACCGGTGCATTTAGACGCCGAATAAGAAGCTTTTAGCTCCATCTTTTTTATCGACGACAATACAGAGGAAGTAAACATGTTGTTTTCTCCCTTGATTACTTTCTGCAAAATATTTAACGTTGGAATCAATATGTCAGTTACTGCCCTTTGTTTATTTTCGATAAGGATAAGGATAAATAAATAAAAATAAATTGCAATTTATCATACGTGAAAGCCCTATGTGTTTATTATGATTCAATTTTATTGTTCAACAGCAGTTGAAGTATATGCGCTTTCCGCCGCTCGAATTATTGTGCAATGATTAATTTTGCTGTAAGCTTTTATCTCCATTGCAATTTGCATGTGATTTCGGAAGTTTTTTTGTTCGGATAAGGGGTTATGGAGGTTTCGGTAAATGACAAGTTCGGTAAATTGATTTATATAGTAAAAGCCGTGGAGGTTTCGGTAAATTTATTTTATAGAGGAGGTATACCTACAACGAAGTGTTAATGACACCTATTATCGGCTTACAATAACATTAGGGGCATTTATTTGCAAACTGTGGATTAATTTTGATGTGCATTAATTGAGTTGTTTGGCCCTAATTAAATTATCTGTTTAAATGTACGGACTTGATTTTATCAAATTAGAGATGTTCGCAAAGTGTTATTATTAATTATCCAGGCTTGCAACCTATTAATATTCTAATCGATGGAGGTAAATTATATATTAAGGTCATGATCGTTTTGTATTTTATATATGTTTTTAAACAATTAGTTGATAAAAACCTTAATTAAAGCGTATCAGTTAAAAAATATAATAATGTGGCTCTTACAAGAGGTGGCCTCCACGTGGCAAGAGCTGGGCAACATATTCATTATGTTGGCAAACTACCTCATGTTTATATAATGGTTAAGTTTCGGTGGTTTAAAATACTAAGATCAAATATGTTTGTTTCGTATATAAATAAATTTCTCGCTTCTTTTTCCTAAAATCAGTTCAGCACATAAGGTATTATTCTTAAAATAATCTAGACATGTATGTTAAGATCGTGAACATGCTTTAACACTGGTGGCCGAGTTTATGGTTGAAATGTAACATAAAATTGAATAGTGTCGTACATGTATCTCATTTGTATTAGAAATGTAATTCAATTAAATCAGCATGCGGAAAATCTGAATGATAATAATGTGTCGTATTAATATTGTAGTGTGTCAAAAATGTATCTAATTAATATGTGATTATTCCCTCATTTTTTTAAATGACATGAAATATTCAAATATATATTGTATCCAAGGTTTAGTTGTTGCTTATTTATAATATATGGTAAATAAAACGGATTACAAAGTAAATCAGTTATTTTTTTTTTATTGAACCGATTTGTTTAGGCAAAAAATGATATCAGTTATTTTGGTCGTAAAACCCATTGTTCCAGTACAGCAGCCAGGTGCTGTGTATTAATTTGTTAAGATAATGATCATCACAGCAGCTTGCTAATACACAGTGTATTCATTCGGCTGGCGTTGTGTTAGATGTAATTTTTATCAGTTTTCAATTATGTGTATTTCTTCGCTTAGCTCAACGTTCAATGGCACGCGCACTTAACATAATTATAAAACATAACGCGTATCATTATATTACTTTTTATTAATTACGTACACGTATTAAATTTTATATATTGTTTTTTCTTGTGTTTTTCTCAACCAGAAAGAAATAATAAAACATATAAATAAATATAAAATTCAACATGAACTCATTTTTATTAAATCATATCTTACAAGAAACTTTTTAAAATAGCATTAAACTTAATTGAAGAGCTTACATTGATTCCGCCATAAATCATTATTTCTTATTACTATTATGTTATTTAAATAAAAGCACCAATTTAAAAAACAAACAACAGTATTTCGTTATTTAAATCGTAAAATTAACCAAAAATTTCCTAACAGAATTCGTTTTTCAGAGGTAGCTCATTCATTTCCTTAATTCTTTACCTTAGGCATAGCATATGTTTATATGTGCTTTTTCTCAAATTTCCGCAACACATTACGAAAACAACACGGTGTAAACACCCTACCGGATGTTGACAGTTTGAATATAACCCCAAAGAAAACCGAATGTACAATAAAGAAATCGTAGATTGCGAGAGCGATTTACGAGGGGGTTATTGAAACGGTAGCAGGCTCTTTCGGCCCCAAGCTCTTTCGGCCCAGACCGAAATTTCAGGCTTTTTCGGCCCCAAGCTCTTTCGGCCCCAAATCGACCAGGCTTATTCGGCCCTATATTTTATTAAACCTATTTGAAGCGGGTGTATGATTGAATTAAGGTGTGTATAGTAAATGTTTATTTATGCGTATGGCTGATTTGAGACATTTGAAAATCGTTTTTAAATGTATGCACGATTAAAGTCATTTATGATCTAAAGGGGTCCCGCTTTTTGATGATCTAAGACGGGTCCCGTTTAATATTACAACAGAATCTCCACGGAAGACGCGTACAAAGTTAAAAAATTGTCGTTTCACGTAAGCACAAATTAGCAGCAACCAATTATGTATTTATTTTAACATTTATAGTAGATAATATAGATAATACACTATTTTTAGAGTCATATTTTGTCACAATATATTTAGTTACCGTTTATGGACGTGTTCGTTCAAATGTTAATACATGTAATATGACAAACTTTAATCGTCGACTGAAATTTTAGAATTCCTTTCTTTTCAAAAGTATATGACTAATATACAAATTAAGTCACATATTCATGCTGTTATTCGATTGGTAATTTATTTCTTAATAAATTATATTGGATAATGAAATTGATACTCGCCTTTATTTTTTGTTTTTAAACTGTACTGTCATATAAATGTTTTAATTTATTATTAATTTTATTGTCATGGTTATCATTTGCATTTTTTAAATTTATTTTATTGTCAGTTCATTGTCAGTTCAAAGTTTACTGATTTATCAACTTAAATCTACATTTTTTGTTACCTTTTAACCCGAATACACACCACACATGTATTTAACAACCTGATAAAGATCATAAAACCGGGCATAGGTGCGAGTGTGCTAGACAATGGCTTCATTCGATAATGATTGACGGGGTCGGAGTAATTAAAGAAAACAACATCTGTTTAATGCATTAACGATGTGTGAACATCGTCAAGTTAGTTATTAATCAATTAGGTTATGTTGTTAATTCATGACGAATTTTTCAAACACTTTGTAGGCATATCCGCGACAGAATATTTAAGTGCAAAGAGGGGGGGATATTGTTCTTACCTTCATCTGCAATGACTGCCGCAACCGTCCTACAACGCCTGACATTCAGTCTGTCTGTATATTGTATGTTCACTAAATATTGTTTGTAAGTACCTTAAAGTGTACGTAATTTTATTTTATTGTGTTACTAAAGCAAATTACAAATTATATTGCATTGTCTTATTAGTGCTTTGTTTTTAAGGGTGGCACCGTCGGTTGAGTTTGAAGGCAGCCGACCACAAGTGCTCCTTCTATGTCTTGGTACCTCTCCTGCGGCGCGAGGCCGAGTACCTGCCAGTGCAGGCCCAGCTGGTGCGAGAGGGAACCGGGCGGGTCCGACGCAACGTCTATGTAAATCTTGACGAGCAGTTTGGCCAGCTATGGGAAGAATACGAACTGACCACCGAGGATTTCCTCACCAAGATCGGGGAGACGTATGCCTTCTGAATCGTCGCCTCTTGATGATGATGATGATGATGATAATGCTGGGATATATAAACATATCACCACATGATAATGATTATCACGTTACGTTGATGATAATTATGATTATTATTATGATGATGAATATGCTGTAATTATTAAGTTACAAATAAATTATGCAATTATAATGATGATGATGATTATTATTAGAGTGATTCTTTTGATGCTGAAGATTATTATGCTACTGCAGACTATGGTGTATTTATGCTGATTATTATAATGATGATGATTTAAATGCTGATGTTTCTTATGCTGATTATTATGATGATGATAATTTTGATGATCATTATTATTATGCTGATGATTGTGACTCTGATGATGAATGATGATGATTAATATTTATATGATGATTATTATGGTGATCTAATTGCATTATTGATAAAATAAACAACTTGTGTGCAGTAAATTATGTAGTATGTAATTAGGTTAAATTAATGTATTGTGTTGTTTAGACGTATGTATTCCTTATTGTTATAACTTTAAACTTATCAAAATAAATGTAATATAAATTATTTTATAGTTTGTTTTATTTTCAAAGCCGTCTCATATTCTTGTACCTATTCTTCTCATTTCGACGACGATATACCTGAAGCAAAAGACAAAGAGAATCTTTTTTCAAATGCATTAATCCTCAATAAAGATAATATACTACTGTAATAAACAATATTCCATAGTTTTAAAGAGTTTCGACCAACATATTTGCAACGATTAATTCAAATTAAAAATGGGGCCGAAAAAGCCTGGTACCTGGGCCGAAAGAGCCTGAAATTGGGGCCGAAAGAGCCTGAAAAAACCGGGGCCGAAAGAGCTTGGGGCCGAAAGAGCCGACAACCATTGAAACGGTTTACGATAATCGTAAATCCAATCGCAACTACCCGAGTTACGATAACGTAATATTTACGACACGATATCTTATTGAAACGATCCACTGCAATGTTGAATTATTTCAAAATAAAAAGCATTCGTAAATACTTAACACAAGACGCCACAGAAACCCTAGTTCTTTCTTTAGTCATTTCCCATTTGGACTATTGCAACGTTATTTTGTACGGCATCTCCCAGAGTGAATTGGCAAAATTACAGCGTATTCAAAATATGTGTGCAAAATTGGTTTTGAGCCGTAGAAAAAGTGACACTTCAAAACAATCACTCCATGACCTGCCCTGGCTGCCAATCAAGGCTAGAATCGAATTCAAAATTCTTACATACATGTTTAACTGTTCAACTGGTAATTCCCCTGCCTATTTGACCGAACTTCTATCCACGCCGATTTCTAAACGCAATCTTAGATCATCAGCATCATCAATAGGCTGTTTCAATGTACCTTTCAACAAGAAAAGATCATTCAGTGATAGAAGCTTCAGCACTGTAGGTCCAAAACTACGGAACAACCTACCTTTGAGTTTAAGACAATGTACTTCAATAGACACTTTCAAAAAACGACTTAAGACATACTTGTTCGGTGACTTTTTTGCATATTTTTAAGGTAATACGTGATGTACCTGTGTATGTTTTTAATTTGTGTTTAGATTTTTTTTAAATTTCTACTGTACAACGCCATTGAATATGTTTTATACGTAGAAATAGGCGTTCAATCAAATGCTCAAGTTTCAAGTTTCAAGAATAAGAAAAATTGATGTTAATTATCTGATCTATTTCGTCTGCCAACATTCTACTACTTCCGGGCATTTTACCTCATTTTTTCAATAATACGCATGAATTTTGTTTCGATTTGTGGTAAGTTAGTCCATGGACAAAATTTTTCAAAGGCTCTGGGAGTACGTTAATATGGACTACCCTTACCGCATGCGGGCCCACTGAAGGATACACACATTTGTAAACACTATCATTGTTGTATAAGAGTGGGCAATAGACAAAACATTATCTATATCGGAGTATTTTAATACCTTTTAGTATAGTTAAATATGAACTCTTACTTCCAGCATTAAACGAAATAAAAGATTTAATAATTTATTCCCTTGGCTACCCTCCTCTAACTTTCTTTCGATGAGAGAGTGCCAGACATGTGAAGAGCTATATTTAAAATTACTCCTACGCAGTTTCGTGTGCACAATAATTAAGGCCCCGCGTTTAAAGCTAAAAAAGGGCACAATACAAGATTCAATTTTATTAAAGTCCAGCCTATAATAAGTCATATCCACTCGAGAAGAGAACTTTGATATATCAAGCGGTTTAGTTTGATCTAAATTGCAATAATTGTTCATTCATGGACGTTTATTAACAAGAAATGTAAACGAGAGTGTTCCCATGCCAGTATCAATCGACGACTAGGCTTCCCGTGCCAGAAAAGTGAGCCGATCGAGAAGCTTTCCGTACCACAACAAAAGCGAAAGTAGGCATTTTTAAGTAAAATTTATGAAAATTTCTATATAGCGTACATTGAACGTAAGGATTTGATCGTAAAGATGATAGCAATGGCACTAGATATTTGACATATTAGGGAAAAGCTATGTTAAAATGTCATCAAAGTGGCATTTACGCACGATTGTTCCACCAACCTCGTCATCATTCCATCTTCGATAGAGTTTGTGATACGTGTTTGGACCTGCGGAATACTCTGAACCTGTAGCTGGATATATGCTTCAACTCATGGACCAGCTCTTTTTATGCTTTATATATATATATATATTTCTTAATTTTTTTTCTCTGACGGATTTCACAATGTTTTATGAAACTATGCTATTACATAATTTAGATATGCTCACCTGTTGTCACGATACATGTATGTTCATTGTTTTATGTGACCTGTGAAACATAAAAAAAGATTTGTTCTGTTCTGTTGTGTTCTAAATACATTCCTCAGTATAGTATCCGAGTGAAAACTCAAATTAAGTAAGTAGGTAAGTACTAAATGTTTAGTAGCTATCCTCTAATTATTTAGTAGGTACAACCGGAGTTTTCGAAATGCATAGGAAATATTAGTTGAAACCTACTAAAGCTCGATTCGTCATTGTCGGCTTTGGAACTTCTTAAATGTACCCCGGGTACTCCTTGGTATTCTTAAATGTACACCGGGAATGGAAAATATGCTAACACATACCCGGCCGATTTAGACTGTACCCAAGTATTATTCAGCCCAAAACCCGATGTCCTAAAACGTGCTACGGAATACGAAACAAAATTTTCTTCGAAACAAACTTCATCAACAAGCTTTTTGAGCAGCAGTTTCGATAATATTAAGGCTATTTAACAGAATATTGACATAAATATAAACATAATTGATTACAAAAAATTGCCGACAACGACCAACTTAGAGTTATAATTAAGCATACTTAAGAGTACCCGGGGTACATTTAAGTAGTACCCGAGCCGACAATGACCAATCGAGCTCTACTAAACTTTCAGGAAGCTATTCATATTGTGTATGTATCTATTTAATCACGCAAGTGAGTGCGAGTGGACAACCAATCAAAACTATGCAAGATAAAGCATGTTTGTTTTGCAATAACGCCAACTTCATGTCATTGCAACAACTTAATTAAGCCAAATGTATGTATGAAAATGGATTTGAAAAAAATGAATAAACAATTCATAACGGATTAGAGATTATGTAATACGATCACTTCAAGCTTCATTATAACTGGAAGAGTGATCGAATGTTTATTAAGATGCACTTCCCCAAAAGTCGAAAAGGTACGATAATTCATTTCATTTTTTACCATGCTATCGTTAACTAAGAACCAGTTCTTGAACTTCTTGTTATGACTTTCATATTAAAGGAACAGTTATGGTATATGTCATTAAAAACAAAATTGAATACATGGGATACACGATGGCCGTGTTATGATATTGTTTCATGTAAAAAAGAATTTGAATAATCCCAATATTTACGAGCGAACGCGAGATTGGCTTCGGTCGTGCTTCGAAGCACGGCGTTGTTCTCATCGCTTTTAGGAGCGCACGAGATTTGAACCATAAAGAATGACAATGAACAATGCTGAATATACGTACATAGTTCCTATACTTAAAAACATCACTGTTTTCATTGTTTTGTTTGAGTTCATTTCAAATTCAAACTGTTTTTATGTTTCATTAAAAAGCTACGAATGTGCTATACCAGGATGATGTAAACAGATTACGGATTGCTTATTTTTGATTTCACATTTTCCCGGCATCATAGATCTGTCCAAATTTATTGTATTATGAAATGAAGCAATGTTATTGGCTTAAATAGGTTCGTTTGAGAAAAATGTTTCGTCAGCATGTCGTTTGTTTTTCATGAATACCGAGCTCATCGCGCGCTTAACAAAGCAATGTAAAAGTTAAAATTACCCTAAGATTGATATGATTTCATCCTGAATAAATGATTGTTATAAAATTCTCAAATAGTTTTGACAAATAAATGTAAAATTTTCTTTTTCTCTCTGTTTGAATGTCACATTGTACAGCTAACTCAGGGTCGATTGTTCACGATTTCATCAAAACTTTTACAGAAAAAACACAACATGTGTATTTTTTTATAAAATACAACGATAGAAGAAAATATACTCCGTTTGATATAAAGTACATGCATTTGATTTGGGATTTGATTTGAGTGCTGACATTTTAAAGTGACTTTTTTAGAATAGAACACTTACACAGTTTGCTTACAGTTAAAATTTCATTGAATTTAACGGCACAGTATAAACAAATACATGATCGTTCTAGTGTTGTAGATTACAAGCTTGCAAACAAGTCGGAGTGAAGTCAGACGCTTGGCAAAAGGTAGCGTTGCAATATACGTCTAGTCCCTCCGGATTTCCAGTATATTCGAAGTCTTGAAACATGAATGTAGTCTCATGTGTAGACTGGGACATGATGTGTGTGTTGCCGTCAACTTCACAGCTTCAAAATATATATGAACAACTTTAAACATTACTAACTTGTAAACTGTACATTAATCAATGCGTAATATATTGATGTTTGTCGTATAAACACATAATTGTTATCTGTGAATGGACAATTAAAGGAAATTATAATAGCTAGATCCTATATATTCGATTATCATGCATCGGATATGCATTACACAAATCATTTGCGTAAATTAATATATATTAACATTTACCCGTCATTAATCAACATGTAGTCAGACGTTGAGTTTGAGTTTTGCCAAGGTTTCGTATAGCAGGAGTGGAGACGCATCTTTATAGACCAATCATTAACTGTAGTATACACTTTAACGTAAATGGTACCACCAACGCTGGCGTGCAATGGATTTCCGGGTATTTCTCGTGTAAAGCTTGGATCCGAATAAAACCCAAGGTTAATGTTGTTATGCACTACGACGGAAGAATGGTGCGTGTTTACGTCATGATGGATGTGATAAGACGTTGCCTCGCGACGTATGACGTCACACTCAATTGTATATGTCCATACGTGGTTCCGGATTATGTGTGGATTTAGTGTGTCAAGAGTGGCATATACAAGTTTGTTTTCATATATGATGGTATCATTGGATATCTAAAAGGAATATAAGCACCATGAAGATCCACACATAATCAGGAAAGAAGTTTCTGTGAACATACGCTGGTCTTTTATTTAAGGCAGTCATTATGATTAAATGACTATGTTACAATTATATAAAAACTGAAAACATGTTGATCCAAAAGTTACGGAAGCATTTACAATTAAAGTTAAAAATTGACATTAGAGCATTTAAGCAAGATGATTGTACCTTTTCGTTCGTTAAACAGTCCTGAAATCCAAATGTATACTGAAGAACGTTACGACTTAAAGATCCTCTGCAAGACGAATCACCAAAATAGATGTCTGTCGATGAAATAGAAGGGTACATCTGCTGCAGAAGCGAAAAAACAATGGATATGTTCCATCCAATGTTACTGCACCCCGCATGCATCGCATGTTCTAGATCCGTACCTGAAAAAGTATTACACATAAAATTTAATTTGCTCTTAATATTAACGTTATTCTGATGCCCAACACATTCAACTGTACTTATCTTCTCGGTTGTTTGTGTTTTTTTCCCCATTGAAAGAATCTAATCTTGTCCTCTAGTCCTGCACAAAGCAACTACACAGAACCGACGTCCTCGATTACACAAGTGGCCAGTATTGCTTCACATTCCGTTGCTATCACATACTGTAGTGTTCTCTCCACTAAGGATTAACCATCTTTGGCACGAAATCGATGCCAGAGCTCCGACCAATGTAACGGCCCACAGTATGTTATTTACAAAAGATACTGCTAATAATATGTTTCCAAATTGTATCAGCCACGACATCTCTCTTGGGTTTTACTTTCAAAATAAAAACAAACAAACTTACAACAAATTATGTTTTTAGATAAATAAGTGAGGACAAGCATTTTATATTTTCTCATTAGAACTTGCTTCTTTTATTCTTTTTTGATTTAGATAAGTTTAACTATTTGTCGTATCATAGTTAACCACGGTAAATCATCAAGTACTTTCTTTATAAATCCAATATTTTATTGATTCAGATATAAATCTTCTAACTTGTTAATTGTTATTCTTCGAGATGACATTCATCTCCTTAAAAAATAAAACTGCGAAATGAAACAAGTCAACATTTATTTATTTCAATATATAATCTTCTTAACAACAAACATTCACCAAGCTTCTCTCGACAGATCATTATTTTGAGAATCATATACTAGTACATTTATCTTATTAACGAAAACAAATGTCGTTTGGCGGTTGTTAAAGACCTAATCGTAGTATATATGCTGTTTGTGCGGATGAAGTGGTCAAGACGACTAAATCATGTGACGTTTTGACATTTAAGTGTTTTGTCTGGTGGAAGGTTAACAGTAGACTAAGAAAATTACTTATAAAATCTATGGTACATTCATATGTTAGTAATACGTGGCTCGGATAATTTGATTCTCCACCGATTAACTAGATATCGATTCTAAATTATTAGGGACGTTGAACGTCGTCGGAAATGACTATTATGTAATGAATACTCACCGACAAGAAAAGAGTCTTGCAAATATAAACTAATTTATAACCTAGAAAAGTAAGTTCCGAATTGAGACAGAACTTAGCAATCATTCTCGATATATTACACGCCATTTGACATAGTTATAACGTATTTAAAAATGAATTTTTAGCAACGGCTAATTTCATTCTTTGAGGACAGGTATGATCCTTTTAAGTTTATGTTAAAATATGTAGAGCTTTGACACAACATGGAAATTATTTAGCATAATACGTTAAGATTCTGTTTAATGTCAAACGTTTTAATGTTTTTCAATTAAGTTTTGTTGCGTTTTATGTAGAAATAAAACACTTTTGCGTAAACTTTAATGCATGATAAATTTTTATTCGACCTAGCAGCCCGGTTATGTGTCAGTGCGACAAATTTCATTTTGTTTTGCACATCTTTACAGTCAGGTTTAAAACCGTTTTATATATTGTATACAATTCTTTTGACAATTTTTTTTTATTTGACTATTACAACACATACCTAGTTCTAATGCACCCCATGGGGATCGTATAACAAAGACTAATTTCAAGTAAAATACATATATATATTTGTAATATTAAGCTCCGAAAAAATGGTTTAGGGCCTACCTACATGTACTCGACATTTGACAATTGAGTGAGACCTTAACCATATTCTTATGGCTCTGATCTGATCTGATTATGTCGACAAACTGACTGAAAGTGTTCATCAATGCTGCCGATTTTTTATTAAAAAGTCATTCGGTCGTAGGGACTTGAATATATGTATTAGACAATTGTTCAAACTTATGTTTGGGACAAATTGAATTGCTCACAAAAGTATATATGATACGTGACCTTTAAAAGTAACATTGTTCATTCAGGCCAGGGAGCTGTTTTTCGCTCAAGGTCTCATTTTATTTTATTTTTGAGTCATCATGCTGAACAAAATAATACTCCAAACAGGTTGTATTACTTAAAGTGATATTATGCGCATCTAACAGTATATGCTATGTTTATAGGTGTCTATCGCAACCGTTGTTTATGTTTGGTGTTTTCAGTTCATATACACTTATATTTGTTAATGCAGCATCAACATACTAAAACAATATCCCGGAAAGAGAAAAATAATGCATTTTAATAATAACCGTACTTTCGTTTTGACAACTGACGACAGAAATGATGTACGATGTGAATCTTAATTTACTTTTAGCGCAGATTCGTTCATACGACACACGAACACTAACTCCGATCCTAATAAAAAAAAACAGTTCCGCTCGGTTTAGATGACTGTACAGTCATGTAAAATATCGAATACAATATATATTTTTATAAACAACTGGTTGCAAGATGAGTTGCAGATAATTGGTCAGTTACCACATTTTAACTAACTCTTTTGACCTGTTAATTCTTTTCAGCTCAATTCAACAGTGAACAATGCCCATAATATCACTTTAAGAAATTATTCAAATTTATATCTAAATATGTAAAGGAACTGTTTGGATTATATATTCATTAAGAACGAATACATAGTTAAATCACATATCTGTTTAGGTAATAACAACACAATAGCGATTTAAACATATCTGTATTATCATATTTATATTTATTTTCATTATTGTAATTTGTATCATATCATATGTGTAGCAATAATTGCGTTCTGATTTTGTTCTCACAGGCATAGTAACGTTAAAATAGATGCAACTGACAAATTTTAACCGTGTCCATATTTATTTCAAAAACAGATTTATTCCGAAAAACAACGTAAACTGCATTTATATTTGCATCATTTAATTTCGTAACACATAAACTTTTAAATAACCTTAAAGCGAGATTATACGATTTTGTATATGTGTTAAATTTTAATATATTGATAAAATATGTTACAATAACACAAAATAGGCAAGAAAAATTATACATTAAAGACGAATTTCATAAAATGTAGCAAAGGCAAATTAGCGCCCGGAGCCGATTGTGACGAAGATATTTCGTACATATTTTCCTACAATAACCGAAGAATTCGTCGTTTTAGTTAGTGTTCGTGTGTCGTATGAATATATATCGTTGCATGAATTTAAAATGAACCGTTAACTAAATTTAGATTCACATCGTACATGCATGATTTACATGCTGGGTAATTCGATTGTACAGACATTTTTGATTTCAGAATTAAATATCTGGCTTATTTCGCTCATTTCGACATATGTTCTTCTTAACTTTTATTGTAATTTATATTGAAATATATGGTTAATAAGTTTTTTTACACATTTTATATAAATTAAAAAATATTTGACAAAATCGTACAATCCCGCTTTAATATATTGTGCCTCTTCGCAAAAACATCGATTTGCTTTACTATGAACACGGGAACATTATTCAATTACCATCGTCCCAAAAGACAATAACATCATCCGCAGTGCACAATTTTGAGTTCTGGAGAAAATTCATTATACAATTTTCTTGACACTAAATGTAGTTACATTAGAGGAAAAACCAATTCAATCATAATTCAAAGCATACGTAAGATAAGTACACACTCAAATTTAAGCCTCACTTTAAAAACATTGTCCATTGTCAAACACATTTAAACTCTAAATCATGCATTTTTAAAATGAAATTTGTATGTCATTAACTGAACGCAATTTGGACATACAATCCTGAATAAAGTCAAAGTGTCAATTAAAATTAATACAATAATTGTATGATACATTGGAAATTTTATCGTGGCTTTTCAATAATACAGTATCAAGTTTCACAACTTTACGAGATTAACATTGAGATATGTATTTACAATACTTTCTTTTTTTAACAAGATTTAGTTAACACCTGCGTTTTAAACTACTTGAATCTCGGTCTTTATGGGATCTTTTATTTTGTTTATACATAGAGCCAGAGCAAAATAAAGATTAAACATTAAAAACTTGATAATTTATGTCTCTGTGAATAACTTCTGGTGTGTATAAATAAAATGATATTTTTTTTCTTAAACTCTATTATTAACTATTATTTAAATCGGAATACTTTTATTCAAGGTTCATAGTAGCAAGAAATACCCATTTGCATGAGATCAAAAGGTTACATCAGTTTCGGTATGTGGTTTAAATCTTGCAAAAAAGATTCTTACATCAAATTTATAACAAGAAAACGGCAGGGACGGGTGATGCTCCCCAAAGTTTGTTTTTGTCACAATATTGCACTATATATTCAGATAAAAGCAAACGTCTTGAGGGTCATAACTTTGGACAAAATAATACGACGGATGGTTTAGCAACTTAAAAGTTTCAAAGGGCCATAACTCTCTAAATAAATATCTAACCAGAACCCACAAATAACATGCGCATCTCCTCAAGGTAGTTAAGCTTCCCATAAAGCTTCATTGAATTCCAGTAAGTAGTTGGGGAGAAATAGCCCGGACAAGAATTGCACTATATGTACAGTTTATAGAAAATTTCAAAGGCCTATAACTCTGTGAAAATCATCCGACCATAACCGGCTGTTAATATGCACATCTCCTGTTGGTAGTTAAGCTTCCCATAAAGTTTCATTGAATTCCCGTACTCTGTTGCTGAGAAATAGCTCGGACAAGAATTGCACTATATGTACAATGGAAAATTTCAAAGTGCCATAACTCTGTGAAAATTCATCCGACTAAAACCGGCTGATAATATGCACATCTCCTCTTGGTAGTGAAGCTTCCCATAAAGTTTCATTGAATTCCAGTCATTAGTTGCTGGGAAATCGCCCGGACAAGAATTGCACTATATGTACAGTTAATGGAAAATTTCAGAGGGCAATACGTCTGTGAAAAATCATCCGACGAAAACCGGCTGATAATATGCACATGTCCTCTTGGTAGTAAAGCTTCCCATAAAGTTTCATTGAATTCCAGTCACAAGTTGCTGAGAAATAGCCCGGACAAGAATAGCACTATATGTACAGTTAATGGAAAATTTCAAAGGGCCATAACTCATTGAAAAATCATCCGACCAGAACCGGCTTACAATATGCACATCTCCTCTTGGAAGTGAAGCTTCCCATAAAGTTTCCTTGAATTCCGGTCATTAATTGCTGAGAAATAGCCCGGACAAAAATTGTGCACGGACGCACGGACACACGGACGGACGAAGCGGCTACTATACATGTATGCTCACCCCCAAATTTTTTGGGGGAGCATACAAATTTGCTAAAAACACATAGGTACGATCTTATTGTTCTATAATTACTTTATTTGTCTCAATAATACTAGCTATTTAATTACTTGTATTCTTGTTCTTAGTATAACATTAGCCTATTGCAGTGATAACCGAATACATTTTCCATCACAAGTCAACAAGGAGTGACACAAAATGGCACAGCTCTATATTTTAAGTACCTCTTACTTTCCTCTACTTTTCCAACAGAAAAAATGTTGCGATTGTAATCAGATGTTGAGTATATATAGTAGATTCCAAAGTGCATTGTTCATATACGGATGTTATTAAAAAAGAATGCATGCTTTTACTTTCCATTTCATTACAATTAGTTACACTTCTTTGAGTGTTTATTTATTTTAGCAAAGATACGATTAACACACAAAAAAATTAATTCATGATGTTTATGTATAATATGATCATCAAAACTTAACAAATCAATGACAATTCCATGTATTCAATTTGTGAACAATGTTCTCCATCCAGGACCGTTGCTTCAAAGTGAACTGCTCTTTCCGAGTGGGTCTTCAAAAACTTAAATGAATGACGCTCCATCACGCAGCTGCCTTTTTGAAAAGCCCATTCTGTATTATCTGAATTGAAATAAAGACGAATAAACTAAACTAGTACTTTTTCAGCGTTTGGAGTATTGTATCAATGTAAAAATGACAAGATATAAAGGAAATACTAAGGCGATTATTTTCATTGTGCAGTACGCATACACGGATTAGGAGCGTTCAAACTGGATTTTTTAAACTGGATATATAGAATACATGGTAGGTTCCGGGAATGAGACAGGTTAAATTGTTTGCACACATTCAAAAATAGGACTCGCTAAAGTTATTTTCTTTTCCTTAGCATCATTTGATAAAGTTTCGCCATTCCGGCACCAACTGTGTTTTCTCTATATCAAAGATAAAATATTTTGCATCACAGCAGACCATAATTACACAACACTCCCCTGAATACTTAAACATGAGTATTTCTTACTATTTCCTTAATACCCTTTCTATATCCAGATAATAAATGCGATTGCCTCCTTATCACCCCATGTTATGTTTAATTGTCAGCTTTATTAATATTGATGGTAAATAAAGACGCGACTTGGAATGCATACAACTAGCTTGTTATTGTCACTGTCACTTTGCTATAGATGGTCAGTCCCTTTATGTCACTAGAAAACATCCGGTTTGGAGGGTTTGTTGTTTCAAATTTACATGCCTGTCACATAAATGTAAAGGAAGATAATACTTCTCGGTTTGTTCTATTGATGTGAGTCAAATGGTATCGGCAAAACGTCAGAAAAAGTCTTTATGACCTGCCTAGTCCAAAAAAATGCTCTATATGCAATCGTGTGCTTCATGTATGTAACCATCTGTGTATTATATTCATTGACTAGTATACTGGCTATTGGTTCTCAATATTATAAATAATTTTTCGCGACACTCGTATTTGTATATCTGACATTAAAATAATTGCCATGTGTTTTCCAATACGAATACATTACATTTATAAATTGATTGTGTGGCTTCTTTCTCATGCTTACGCGTTTAATACTCCTATAATACAAATTTGGATCTGGGTATGTTAAATGATGACACCAAACATTGTACGTAATGAAATAGTTACCATATACTTTCTTTATCGAGATACTTGATTCCAAAAAGTCATGGTCACACGCAGCAGAATATTAAAGACACAATGAAATCCAAGGTTTCGAATTACCACGCATGTAAACATGTGAATGGACGGTTTACGTTAAACATTGTCATCCTTATTAGTTATAAATCACCTTCTTCGCATTAAAAAAACAACAACCTATAATGTTCGATAGATGACAGTAATGAACTGAGAAACGTGTGTAGGCCGAAGAAATAACATTTCATCAGAGAATGGACACAATTTAGATCAAGGTAATTAACTAGTAATTGTTTTGTTCTCAACCAACACATGTAAGTTTTAGGAACTCGGCAAACATCAAAATCAACAAAAGTGTACCACTGAGCGAAATGTTTGGTCGGGAAACTGTTCATATCAAATATATGTCCACTGAAGGCCCCATGAAGTAGAACTGCAAGTTCAATGTGTGACACAAACGCTTACATCAGTATAATCATCAAATAGGCTTTATGCATGAGGTGACTAGCTGTCTTTTAGCTAAAGCCATGTTGTATTATTATCAACTATTTACTAACTAAATGACTTTGTCAATGACATGAAATAAAACAGATTAAAAAACAATGAACACAAGAGAAAGAAAGTTACATTAAAACTTCATATGGCTCACAACCCCAATAGGGGTCATTATGTTTACAAACAAAAGGCTCGCATCTCGCGCATGCGCAGTAAGCTGGTGGGCAAAAAAGACAACAATGAAAAATGGCTGACACGGCGTTGAAAACAATCGATCCATTATCACCGGATATACAGCTGTCAGATTACGTAAACAAATTGAACCCAGAGGCCAAACAACGATATGTTATAAAGTTAATGTATGATTATGGTCAGAACATCTTGCCTGACCCGTACAGTCTGAAGAATGGTTGGAAAGACGATCCTTCACTGTGGCCTGAAATCGACTATATTGACATCTGGGAATATCTAATTGAATCGCCGGGATCGTTTACCCGAGAGTCGTTGAAAGCATACAAGTCACTAGAAGCTTACAGGTATTGTCGTCATTACGGAAATATATTTGTGAATTAAGAATCATTTGCAATGTTTTGTACTAATTATAACCTTAACAACTGAATGGGTGGGGTAAAGCACATACTTTGAATAAGACCTGTTTAACCCATTTAAGCCTAGTGGATTCTCCCATCCTTCTAAGTTGGATCAATTTATTTCCATAATTAGGGATGTCTAGTATATTTATTTCTATATTTAGAACAATTCTTTCAGAAACTAATTTAAGCAAACAGCGAAGACCCAGATGAGACGCTGCATCATGCGGCGTCTCATCTGGGTTTACGCCGTTTGCAATGTCCTTTTTTCAGGACGCAAGGCATGAACAGGTTAATAATTGTCCAACATTCCCTTCTTACTTATGGGATTATATGACCCTTTCTTATATTTTATTGACTGTCTGTGTTATACCTGCTTTGAGACTGTTCATGACATTTGTAATAAATATATTTTGTACAATTGCAGGTTTGTGATCAGTGGTCATGTTCAGGTTGTTGAGTATCACAACATTGGTGACAACGTCCCATTCTGTGCCCTTCGTGCAAAGGTTATTCCATCACAAAGAGTGTCAGAGAAGCCACATCAGCCATGGATGTATTTAGACAAACAATCTTCGGCTGTATTTTGTGCTCATTGCACATGTGTTGCCGGGTAAGTACAAGTGTAAATCTTGAAGATATGATAATTTTTCATTTATTTTTACATCTACTTGTTTATAAACCAACTTCATTTAAGAAGCAAGTGCACTAAGCGCTAACATCTGCACTTTTCAGACAATAAATATCGTAAACTTTGTACGAGGAAAAAGAAATATAAAAAAACATTTATTTCTATTTTCAGGCTTGGCGAAGTCTGCAGTCATGTGGCAGCGCTCCTCTTCAAAATGGACACTGCAGTGCGCTTAGGTCTGACATCCAAATCATCAACAAGTGATGCCTGTAAATGGAACAGAGCCTTTCGGAGAGAGGTATTTTGTTAGTTTTTTTTACTTGTTGCTTGACACAAGTCTTAATTAGTACATGCAAGATATACTGGAAATCGATATTCAAGCATATTTGTCTAGGATCAACCTTTTTGTTTATAAATAGAAATGACTGCCAACGTAATGTTTGTAGGCTGTTGCCAACTGATTCATTATTATGTATATTATTAGCTAATAATGCATTATTGTTAGTTATGTGCCACAGATGATAATATCACTCACAGACAAATTATTGTGTATATCATGCGCTGCTAATAGTTATTTATTATCTATTGTTATGAAGTACATTAACTATTATTGCTAAAGGGCAGATGACATTTCTACAGCTGTATAATTATTGTTTCAGCTTCAACCAATGACTGCTACAGAGCTACAACCCCTGATGAATGGAAGTAGGAGTAAGCCAGTGCCTTCGGTGATACCTTCTGGAAGGGACCAACTGCCAGATATTTCTACTTTGCAGTCCCTGCAGAAAGTCTGTCCAGAAGCAGTGTTCTTCACCACCATTCCGAAACTTGACTCTGAAGAAACAGAAACAGCTTCTGAAGGTGGGGAGTTTCAGGAGTGTATGCAGTCGCTCAGAGGGTTAAACAGAGAACATGGCACTCTCCCTGTTGACAATGAGTCATTGAGACGTATATGGAGTCATTATAAATGTAGTAAGGAGCAGGTGGACATGTTGGAGAAGGAGACTCGTGGACAGTCTGTTTGTCCACTATGGTTTGAGCACAGAAAAGGGCGGATAACTGGCACGAAAGCCCATGATGTTTTCGTCATGAAGGAATCGTCAAACACAGATAATCTGGTTAGGCTTATAACAGGAAGCAAATGTTACAATTTGTCTGGCAAAGCGGCGGTGAAATGGGGAAATACCAATGAAGAAAAGGCAAGACATGAGTATGCTCAACAGCAGAAGGGGAACCACCAGTATTTGAATGTCATGACTGCAGGTCTGCTGGTTCATCAACAGAAACCATTTATTGCAGTGTCAGTTGATGGGGTAGTAAAATGTGCCTGTTGCCCAAACAGACTGTTAGAGATCAAGTGCCCGTATAAACATAGAGAGAAAAAAATTCAAGACATTAAGGACAAAGACTTTTGTTTAAATGAGGAAGGTGAATTAAAACGCAGCCATAGATACTATACACAGATCCAGCTTCAAATGTATGTACATGATGTGCAATCATGTGACCTGTTTGTCTACACATCTGTTGATAGTGTAGTGGCAACTGTGTCACGGGATGATGACTTTTGTCAGAAACTAGTCAGCAAGTGTGAGGATTTTTTCTTTAAATTTGTGCTGCCAGAACTTGTATCGAGGAGGTTAGAAAAAACACCAAGCTCAGCATGTGAAGTGTCTTCCCAGAGCATCAAGACTTGTGACAATGAAGTTGCTTTATGGTGTCTGTGCCAAGAACCAGAGTATGGTCGTATGATAAAGTGTGAAAATGAGGACTGCCCTACTCAGTGGTTTCACTATGAATGTGTTAACATCAGAAGACGCCCCAGAGGAAAGTGGGTTTGTCCAGAGTGTTCTGACATTAAGGATTAAGATTATTGAACATTGTACTTCTGAGTACTTCTGAAGACTGAGTCATTTATTAAACCAAATGCAAGAGTAATAATTTTTTAATAAAAGTTAGTAATTATTTCTTGATGTTAAGTTTCTTTTTAGGTTTTTATTCTTGTTTTCAAGTAGAACAGACAGGAAAGTAACATGTCGTCATTTTTTATTCAGAACTTATAATTACTTTGCACAAAGTAATACATGTAGTACATATCAAACCAATTCCATTTCATACATTGAAAAGTATCAAATGACATGTTTCTGAGAAACAAACTTAACAACACAAATATTTCTAAATGCAATTAAAGACAAGAATTCAGTATATTAATGAAAAAGTTTCACTGAAATTCTCTATTGAAAAATTATAACATAAAATGAGCCATGTTCTGAGAAACTGGGCATAATGCATGTGGGTAAATTGTATTCCCAGATTAGCCTGTGCAATCTGCACAGGCTTATTAGGGACAACACTTTCCGCTTTTATGACATTTTTCATTTCAATGAAGTCTCTACTTAGCAAATATCCAATTTAGGGGTAAGTGTCGTCCCTGATTAGCCTGTGCAGAGACTGCACAGGCTAATCCAGGACGACACTTAACTCACATGCGTTATGCCCAGTTTTCCCAGAACGTGGCTCATATTATAAAATTTATGTTTACATAAGGATCTAAACCTAAACATTTATAATATTACAATGTAAGCATTTTCTATCTTCTCTTGTGATAAGTATATTAACCTTCTACAATTTGTAAATCATGACAAGATGTTCTTAATTTTAATAGTCAAATTATATATTTGTTGATATTTATGTTATCAATATGTTTTCTGATTGCAGTCATTATTTGTGATTTGAGACATTGTTGGATCAATATGAGAAATATATTTTCACCTGAATAAGTGTATGTTTTTTATTTTCACTTCAATTTATGTACATTTTGTTACTTATAGTAAACACCACTGTCCATAAATGTCAATACATTTTCAACTGCTGCATGTATATTTCATTTTTCAAACATCTACTTCACTAATTTTGATTGAAAGTTGCAAATTGCAGCACAAATAGTGAGAACACTGTCAGAATGTGGCACCATACTTAATGACATCTGAGTACTCAAAATTTTAAAGTTTTTAAGTCTACCAATTGCTCGTTCAACATGGATTCGAACCCTGGCAATACTTCTGCTGGTCTCCACTTGTTGCTGGGTTAGTTGTGCCTGTCCTCGGGTAAAGGCAGGAATTGAAAGAAAGCAATTACGTGCTGCAATTTCCTCGCCTATCAGGAAACCCCTATCCGCTAATACCAAATCACCATATTCAAGCAAATCTAAGAAACCACTCCTCAATGTCACAACTTTGTCTGACGTCCGTCCTCCAAATGCTTTTGAAACGAATGATATAGAGCCCAATGGTGTTATTGCTACCAGGTACTTCAATGTATTATGATGTTTGTAATTAGACCATGTAGCTGCACGTGCCGTTAAATTCCCTGGTCGTTCAATGAAAATTTCCGTACAATCAATAATTGTCCTAGCGTTTCTGTACTTTGGCTTGAATACTTGGGGTAAAGTTCTAAGTACATCTTTTTTGTCCGGCCAATGAATCAAGAATTTCAATTTTTCAGCTAATATTGGAATTGTTCTATTTAGCACATTAGACACAGTTGATTCTGATATTCTAAATCTAATGGCAAGGTCAAAGTTTTGCAAATTCAGCTTGAATTTCATTAAAACAATAATGACTGCATCTGCCTGTGAGTTCAATGATGAGAAGTCTGGCAGAGCTGACTGCACAAAGGACACTATCCACAGCAATGTTGCTAAATTTGGCACACCAGTATAGAAACTGGTTCTCTTGTCAGACACAGACCTATCTTCCTGAAGAAAACTTATACCAAACGAACTCTGAACTTCGGTACGTAAAGAGGAGTTTTCTTCTTGGAGACGACCAAGTTCGTTGATCAGTAACCTCTCGTTTAATCTCGTTTCTGCAAGCTGAAGTCTGCAGTTCTCAAGCTCCTTCTTGATATGAAAGACATCAGCTGCAAATGATAACAAAACTATAAATTTTTAGCAAATATAGGATGGTCTCTTCAAATATATGTATCAAAACAATGCTGTTAATCTTCTTTCACATATTCAGCTGAAAAGCAGATGAAAAATCTGAAGAACTATCTCTTTATGATTAAGTTGCATATAATCAAGTTCTGCAATTCTTGTCAAGTGGTATATGGAAGGTATTGAATGCATGTACTTTTAATCCATCTATTAAATTAATATTTGTGGCACATGAACTTGGTGTTGGGGAGTTTTTGTTTGATTCATCCTTGATAGCATTTTAATAGTTAAGACTGACAGTCTGTGGGTAATCAACTGTATACATGTTATCATCACTTCATCAATATTGGTCAATAAAAATCAAAGTCTTTATCTCCAACTTGATGTTCAAATATTTATGGACCTACTGTCATTGTTGCTGTCTCCGGGGGGACTATTTTCTATATCAGCATCACAATGTGTAGACAGATCGAGCAGAGTAGAAGCAGCAGACCGCCGTTCATTCTCATCAAGCTCCATGGCAAGCCTTTTTCTTCGCCTTGATGTTGCCCTTTCATAGCGTCCAACTTTAACAACAGGTGTTGATGTTGTCATTAATTCGTATCCCATGTTCAATGTTGGCACGTAATCGGGATCATCTTTGTTGTGGCTAGCACAGCCTGAAATGTAGATGATACATCGTTTGTGCTCATTAACAAATCAATAAGGCTAAGCAACCCTGAGCTTGAGAAGTGATATACACTGGTACTATAGTACACTTGTTGTCATTGGGTAAATATTTCTTGCTCAGTTAATAGTTAATAAACCAGTATCAAATGTTATTTTGAAAAAAAAATCACAAGCTTGAAATATCTAAATTTCTCAAAACTCATTTAAAAATGGTTAGGAACCTCCCGGTATAAAAACTACGGTATGGTGCCTTCAGTTTTCAGAAGTTTGGATAAAAATGTCATATACACTTACCTAAACAATTACAGACAAGATTATAATACTTTTATTTTGATAAAAAAACAACGAAAACATGCGTGTCACAATAAAACTTCTTATTTAATAAAGCTCGCTTACCTGACAGAAAGTGATTTCCACAAACGCGATCTTGATTGTTTGGCTGCCAGTTTTTTCTGTTGATAGACGAGAGCCAATTATTTCTTCTTTCTTGGTCATTTTTGCTTGGGATACGATGCCACGAAAGTCTACTCCCCTTTTCCCATCGATTTGTACAACCTACGACCACACAAGATTGGACCATTTCAAAAAAATAATTGAAAGAATCTGAATATCAGTTGTACTGTTATGAAGGAAAACCAATATGGCGATTATCGGTCTTTTGCCCACCAGCGCTGTTTACATTCTATTAGCAGGTGCGCGTGACGTCACGGTGGTGTTCCCTATACCGACACAATAGCTTGTACATTTACAATGTTAGAAGTTTCTTTTCTGTCCTTCGACATCAACCTATTTCATTCCGCCATTAAACAATTACATAATTATTCGATTTGAATACATATGATATAGAAAAAAATGGGATTGTATCTCAAAGCAAATAATATAGTTTAAGTTAATACTTTTAGTTTTATTTAATGATGTACATTTTAAAAGGAAGATATTGCCTTATACGTGAATGTACCAATCTACTTTAAAAAGTTACTCATTTTGTATGTATATTTCAATGTAAACAAAATAAATGATCAAATAATAACTAAATTAGAATAATTGAGTTAAATTATAGGCACATCACAATCATAGAACAGTTGTGACAATTAATAGCAATTAGCTAACTCTGATGTGTCTTAAAGCAGTGAAGAAACAAAACAATAACGTGTATTGTGGATCTTTTACCATCCCCTTTGTTTCTCAGTTAAAAAGTTTATTTTCCCACGTACCTGACAAAACCTTAACTCTAATCCAGGTAGAGTTTTCAATCCTTTTGCTTAATTCACTGAAATAGCTATAATTGTTGCGATCAAATTATTTACGTGTTAGCACTTTAACTTTAGTAACGAAAATTTACTAAAGTTAAGTTCCTAACATTCCAACTTATGTGGTACTTACCATGGACGGGGTTTTCATGAAGAAAATACTATCCATCGGTAAGATCGATTATATATGCTGATATTTAAATTATAATTAGGATTAGCAGTTGTAGGATACATTTTCAATGCTTAATTCATTATTTAAATTAATTTTATGAAACAAAAATCCCGTCTGCATTTTCCTTCCTTATTCATACTGTCTGCGTTTTCTCGCCTACGATAAGTAAATAGAAAACAACACGCAGACACAAAGAAAACACACAACGCCGTGAAAAAAGCAAGATCAAATATAAATTTCATTTATTGTAGCAAAAAAAGCAGTATTTGTTTAATTGCTTATTTTTGATTTTGAGATTTTAAGCAAAATCTTCACTTCTTCGTTATTAAAAATTCCACGCGAATACAGTAGTTGTAAATACCGCCAGTTCTTTCGATAAACGCTTTGATTGGTCGGTTACACATATCGCAATCGCTTGCCCACTGTCATTTACAGCCGCCATGTTTTTGATATCAGAGGCCAACCCCATACCAACTGGTGCAATAGTAATACAACCATCCTTTCTGTCCGCACAGCGTAACTCCGTTAACCAAAGGCCTATCGAGCAATATATACCGAGTCGTATCGGGTGCATACACAGCCACAAACGAAACTAAGAAAATGATAGGAATTGCTCAGTAACATGAATTGAAAGTAGAGACTAACTATCAAATATAAAATATAACAAGATGTGTCTTTATATTTAAATGGAATGAAGCGACAATAAATTGACATTGGTTTAAAAAAAGGAATATCGTTCAAATCACGTGTAAGCAAATCGATATTTATTAACATTAAAATGACTTTTGTGTACGAAATGTCAGTATTTTCAAAGCATATTTTGGTAAAAGGCAAATATCAAAGTTCTGTCTAACTCACCAACAGGACTACATGTTTGGCCCGTGCTGTTCCAACGCCCATCGCTACCACACGAGGATATTCCACTTCCGGTAAGATTGTATCCCGTCTCACACGATATTGTAGCAGTTGATCTGTATGTAGTGGTGGTTTGTGACACATGCCCATGTTGAGGCACCGGTAGACGACCACATTCTGCCACAATAATTGCGCATTGAGTCAAAATATTCCTTATGCCTTAGATCCTGACAAAATTCTAGCAGTTGATTTATTGAAAACTGTTCGATTACAGCTCAATGATCGACATCTGTCTCGTGCCATTAAATGGAACACTTTTTGTTGTGATATGTTATAGAATGTTATTTAAGTAAAATTCATTGGTTTACACAATAAGACGATAACGTACAATAAATAGATAAAAAACATCGCTGACTTCTATGAGAGGGCAAATATGTCTCTTCCTTATGCACCACGCTGGGTATGCGGATACTTTGATAACAGATGGCACTTCGATACCAGATAACAACAAAAGCCACGCGCGAGAGGTAAGTTCATCAGTTTTTGTAAAAGTTATGTCATAAAGATTTGTTTTTTTAGACAAGGCGCATGGTCGAGCTCATAAATGGTGTATCGTTTTTTATTGCAAACAAAAACATCACGGAAGAATGGTAGATCCCCCCCCCCCAAAAAAAAAATAGAAAGAAAATTCGGTCGGAAAACAGCATAAACTGGATATACAGTAAACATTTCAACAAAATAAAACTACTTAGATATATTGCAAGAAACTGTTTGATATTCCAGCATGTAGAGTAATCACTGTGCTTCAAATACTGAATTTTGATAGTATTCAATGAAATATAAACGAAGATAGAGCATGTTTTAATAGGTGGTATTTATGAAGTTGCGGATACTTTGACTCCAGATATAGGGCACTTCGGATAACAGAGACTTTCAACAAATTGAGCACTCTGATAACCGAGTTTTATCTTCTACCTGAAATGCATTTATGTATATTATGGCTATTCTTACCAAACATTTTGAAGTACGAATCAATTTGCATTGTCAAGCCCGACACATTGGGAATCTATGCATAACGTAATTACATACACATGTAAAATATAACCAATGGCGTTGTTCGTTTTTAAAAATCTTATAACTATTAATTTATAAAATTAATATTATAGGTGCAAATTTGAAATAAGATTCAAATGCTTATTTCTGAGGTAATATATTTCAAGTGACGACCGAAAATAATTGTCTAAATAATAAACTTGTTTTAAGTGGTACATTGAGATTAAGAGAATTGAAAATACAACGGATCATGTGGATTAACACGACTGTGTTCAATTGAACTTATAGCAGGACTCTAGATAAGGAAAGCAAGGGGTCTTAAAGCGGCCAATACACCTCATAAAATCTTTTGTCAATGGTGTTCATTATAATCGCACCATGAAGAAGATACTAATGCGTAGCCACAAAATTGAAAAGAGATAAGAAAACTCTCTTTATATTGAGCTTTACACTTCCCTTTCCCTTTTATTATCATATTCCAAAGGGATAAGAACATGTTTCGGTAATTCGTTTTTAGTTTACGTCAGTAGATACATTTTTATTTATTGCCTGCTTACTATAGCAGTATTACACAGCGAATTCTGCATTTCTGATTCACTAAATAGTGTTTTATATCTGGTAAAAAGTGTCGAGTTATCTGGAATCGAAGTGCCATTGTCTTAGAGATGATCGGTAAAAGAAGTATCCATGAAAATTTGGCATCCGACTCTTAAAACATTTGAATTTCTTCAAATACGTTATTCAACTAAACTTTAACATGTTGTAACATTTATGGACATATTGATCTTTTATTTCGATTAGTTGACTAGTTCTTGATTTATTTCCAAGTATTTTTAATTTTGTTGAAATACGTATTAATCATCGAATTCATGACGATTATCGATGAAATTTTATCGCTTTCTTTTTTATATTCCACTGTTTTTTATCACGACTTTCTTGCTCCGCAATACGAAGTACTATACCATTAATCGGCCAAACAATGTTACGTGTCTGAAAACCAAATGAACAGAACATAAATGCAAAAAAGCTGTAGAACTCAACTCTCGCGCGTGGCTTTTGTTGTTATCTGGTATCGAAGTGCCATCTGTTATCAAAGTATGCGCATACCCGGCGTGTGCACACTCATAGTAACGCATCCTGGAATGCTTTAAATTGTATCAGTTGCAATTTGACAATTTGAAAGAACAGTACATGTATACAAAAGAAACCCATGGAGCCATTTGGAATTTCAAATTATTGTGCAATAGCATGCACGTTATGTGCCTTTGGAAAATGAGCATTCTAATTCGTATTGCCTGTAAAGATATAAATTTAAAGATCAATAAACAAATTCGATGAACTTATATCTCCGCATATTGCTCACAAAGTTTAATTGTGAACAAAACTACTTATATAATAATTCAAAGATTAAAAGCAACAAATGTTTAATGAAACCTTTTAAAGCAGTTCCAAAAGAAACGCAGGATGCTTTTGGAAGGTGCTGTTATGAAAAGATTTTGTGAAAGGACACTTTTTTTACCCTGTTAAGCTATCCGTGTTTATACTCGCCACGAAGTTTTAAATTCATCTTAACTTAAATGTAATATTCATCAGTGAAACGTTCCCCTATTTTTCTGGTAATGTGATGAGTAAATGTTTTGATAAAATTACGCACGATCATAATAGACAAATACAATTAATATATACCTACATCACGATGACTAACAAATGTTCATTCTATTTTCAAATCAAGTCTGCGGAAATAACTTGATAACGAACGTTTATAAACAAATAAACACAGCTAATATAGTATATAAGAAAAAGGCCCGCTGCGAGAAAAGTATATGCAATCCTTAGTTACTTCAGTGAAAAATAGAGACCACGTTTTAAATATGAAACAAACGTACATATTTTGTGGTTTCAAACGGAATAACGCGACATTAAATTGATGTTTGTTTTGAAAGTTGAAGTGTGTTAAAATCACTCGTAAGCAAATCGGAAACACTGAAATACTGTAAAACTCACCAATAGGATTGCATGTCTGACTAGTGCTGTTCCAGCGCCCATCGCTACCACATGTGGATATTCCACTTCCTGTAAGACTGTATCCCGTCTCACACGATATTGTAGCAGTTGATCTGTATGTAGTGGCGGTTGGTGACACATGTCCATGTTGAGGCGAGGTTAGACGACCACAATCTGCCACAACAAATACACTTTAATTGAAGAAATACAGCCAAACTGTGGGAGCAAAAAGGTATATTGGGCATTTAGAACCAAAGCCATATACATATACAGGCACAATAATATTTGGGACAAGACCCTCATTGCCGGAGACGCAAGCGAAATTCCATAATTATAGCCATCGAAAATGGGGGCCAAGTGGTAAACGTAAACAACATGCAAATATTTTGCGTGCACCTATGAAAAAACGCGATATAAAATTTACACACGAAGCACACAGGAAGGTATGTTTGTGTATTAATGTAATAACGCGATATTAAATTGACTTGTGTATACTTATTGACAGTGTGTTCAAATCACTTGTGAACAAATCTTCAACACTTCACTATTGCCAAACTCACCAACAGGAGTACACGTCTGACTCGTGTTGTTCCAGCGCCCATCGCTACCACATGTGGATGTTCCACTTCCTGTAAGATTGTATCCCGTCTCACACGATATTGTAGCAGTTGATCCGTATGTAGTGGCGGTTTGTGACACATGTCCATGTTGAGGCAACGTTAGACGACCACAATCTGACACAATAAGTACACTTCTATTGAATAAATGCAGTAAAACTGCGGAAGCAACAAGGTGGAAGGTACATTTTTACCAAAAAGATATAGAGGCAAGATATCATTAAAGACACTATTCTCAGTACCGATAACACTTTAGACATTACTGAATAATATCAGTCGACAATGACAGCCGCGTTTTAAACGTAACACGCAGGGAGGTATTTTGTGTGTATTGATGGGATAACGGAATATTAAATTGGCCTGTGTGTTCTTATTGACAGTGTGTTCACATCACGTTATAAAAAACGTCTATACCGAAATACTGTCGAACTCACCAACAGGAGTACATGATTGACTCGCGTTGTTCCAACGCCCATCGCTACCACATGTGGATGTTCCACTTCCTGTAAGATTGTATCCCGTCTCACACGATAATGTAGCAGTTGATCCGTATATAGTGTCGGTTTGTGACACATGTCCATGTTGAAGCGCCGTTGGACGACCACAATCTCACACAATAATTACACGGAAACAAAACGGTAGAATATGCATGCATAACAAAAACATAGTGAGTCACATCACAGGCTTTTTCCACCCTATGCCACGGCTCCGAAATTCGGCCCCATTCCCAATGCAAATCTGGTTGTTTTTTCCCAATTGATAAAAAAAATTCCCAATTCCAAAAAAATAAAAATAAAATATTTTGTAAACCTTTAAATATATTAGTTAACCTGATCCGGTGTAGAAAATAGAAAGTATTGCATAATTAAATTATCTGTTGCCTTGAATTTGTTTCTAAAAACTGTAATATATGTAAATGATTTTTTAAGACTTTCCTTATTTTCCTCAAAATCCGGCGCTTCGCGCGATTTTGTTTCACCTCAAAAAAGGCCAGGCCTTTTCCCCAAATTCAGATTAAAAAACCTGCACTAATCACACATGTTCATAATATTTTGTAAAATTTTAATAATAAGTTATCAAAATAGTCGTTATTTACCAGTTAACGGCTTCTGTGAAATATAAGAAACACTATTCACATGCGATAAGTTTTCCCAATTGAGCCAATTTTGCGATTAATTTTTTTCCCAAAATGGAGGTTTTCACGACGCGAAATTCCCAAAAGTCCAGTGTGGCGTTTTCCCAACATGGAGCGGAAAAAGCCTGCATCATTATATTAGAAATGACCCAAATCTCCAAAATCCCTAACGGCTTTCCTGTTTGATATCGATCGGGACTGAGAGCCACATGTTAAACATAAACCACAGGCAGATTTTGTGTGTACACCTATCGGATAACGTGTTAAAAAAATGGACTTTTGTCAATAGGCACTCCTGATTCATAACAGTAGATACTAAGGGCCATGTTATAATCGAAACACACAGGAATATTTGTGCGTGTTTATTTATAGAATAACACGACATTGACTTGACGTGTGTGTACTAATTGAGAGTGTGTTCACATCACGTGTTAACAAATCGTCAAATCTGTCGTACTCACCAACAGGAGTACACGTCTGACCCGTGCTGTTCCAGCGCCCATCGCTGCCACATGTGGATATTCCACTTCCTCTAAGATTGTATCCCGTCTCACACGATATTGTAGTAGTTGATCCGTATGTTGTGACGATGTGTGACACATGCCCGTGTTGAGGCGAGGTTGGACGACCACAATCTGCCACAATAAGTACACTTAAATTGAAGAAAAACAGCCAAACTGTGGAAGCAAAAAGGGATATTTGGGCATTTAGAACCAAATCCATAAACATATACAGGCACAATAATATTTGGGACAACCACCTCATTTCCGGAAAAGCAAACGAATTCCTGAATTATATCCATCAAAACTGGGGGTCAATTGGAAAACGTAAACAACTTGCAAATATTTTGCGTGCACCTCTGAAAAAAAACGCGATATTAAATTTACCCACGTAACACACAGGAAATTATTTTTTGTATTTATGTAATACAGCGATATTAATTGACTTTTGTATACTTATAGACAGTGGGTTCACATCACTTTTTAACAAATCGCCAACATTCATATACTGTCGAACTCACCAACAGGTGTACATGTCTGACTCGTGTTGTTCCAGCGCCCATCGCTACCACATGTGGATGTTCCACTTCCTGTAAGATTGTATCCCGTCTCACACGATATTGTAGCAGTTGATCCGTATGTAGTGGCGGTTTGTGACACATGTCCATGTTGAGGCGAGGTTGGACGACCACAATCTGACACAATAATTACACTTCTATTGAATAAATGCAGTTAAAATGCGGAAACAACAAGGTTGAAGGTACATTTGTACCAAATACATATTGGGGCAAGATATCATTTACAGACACAATTATCAGTTCCGATAACACTTTAGACATTACTGAAAAATATCAGTCGACAATGACAGTCGCGTTTTAAACGTAACACGCAGGAAGGTATTTTGTGTGTATTGATGGAATAACATGATATTAAATTTACCTGTGCGTATTTATTGACAGTGTGTTCAAATCACGTGATAACAATTCGTCTATACTGAAATACTGTCAAACTCACCAACAGGAGTACATGTCTGACTCGTGCTGTTCCAGCGCCCATCGCTACCACATGTGGCTATTCCACTTCCTGTAAGATTGTATCCCGTCTCACACGATATTGAAGCAGTTGATCCGTATATAGTGGCTGTTTGTGACACATGTCCATGTTGAGGCGAGTTTGGACGACCACAATCTGCCATAATAAGTACACTTTAATTAAAGAAATTAAGCCAAACTGACCAAACAACAAGGTATAATGGGCTTGTATAAAATAATAAATACACAATAGGCACAATACTATTTGAGACACGATCCTCATCCCTGAAAACGCCATCGCCATTCCCGACTTATATCCGTGGAAGCTGAGGTCCAAGTGTTAAACGTAAACCACAGGCAGATATTTTGTGTTCACCTATGGAATAACGCGACATTATATTGACTTTTTGTACAATGTTATATTGTGTTCAAACCACGTGCTAACAAATCGTGGACACTGAAATACTGTAAAACTCACCAACAGGAGTACATATCTGACCAGTGCTGTTCCAGCGCCCATCGCCACCACATGTTGATATTCCACTTCCTGTAAGATTGTATCCCGTCTCACACGATATTGTAGCAGTTGATCCGTATGCAGTTGCGGTTTGTGACACATGTCCATGGTGAGGTGAGGTTGGACGTCCACAATCTGCCAAAATAATTACACTTTAATTAAAGAAATGAAGCCACAATATGCATAATGTCCAGGCAAGATACCTGGACTATGACCATTCGAAAGTCCAATACGTCGTTGAATACCTCATTCATTAAATCGCTTTAAATGGAAGGTTTGTTTATGTATTTTATTATCATAAAAATACCTAGAACAAATATAATTTCAAAGCGTAACATATACATGTTTACCGTAGCAATTAAACGCATTGTTAAGGTTCTTATACAAGTCTTGGATTGGTAAGTTTAAATATCAGCGTCTTCATATAACACATCAATTAAAAAAAGCAACATGATGAAAAATATACCAATATAACAGTGTGTTTCAGAGAATATTTAACAAGGTTGTTTTTTAAGTGAAAATAAAAAAATCTGACCATATGTTGTAGCCTGTTTTTATGCAAGTGGTATGATATTTGCATACCTCTTGCATGTCTAGTATGTAATGCTACTAAACAAATAATATTGCCCCGGGTCTTATGGTTTCTGAGAAGATCTTTACACAATTTTTTATATCAGTATGTATGTCATGTGAGCCCTTCTGCGCGGCCAGTTTGGACCCCAGGGGCATTATTACAACACAGTTTTATAGAACCAGTATAAGATGGTAAGCACAAATTAATTCAAAACATATGTTTGACTCTCGAGGTCCTAAATATGAAGAGAAACGGTGCAATTTGAATATCTTTTAAAGATGGTAATCTATGTTGCATGTATATGAAGTTTCATGAAAATCTGTACGGGAAGAGATGTCGTTTTCAAGCGAGTATTAGCGATTTTGTAACGTTTCTTAAACATACAAAACGGTGATTCCATCGAAAAAAATATTTAACACAGCAGCAAATTCCTCCACTTAAAGACGTTTACGCATTTGGGAAAATCCCGATTAAGTATGTGCCGATTAATTAATACGACATATACACTCAATTGTAACAATAACTAGTTAACGTGTCTTTATCAGAAATTTAGATTTAATAGTTTATTTACATCTCATCAACACAATATTACACATTACAGAGCATTACAATAGTATCGTTAAACACATGTATTGCCGCTCAGCATTCTGAGCTATAAGAGATGGTAGTGTTGTACAAATTATGTCATCCACTAAGCAGCCCCGACACAAGCGCTCAAAGAGCCAGACACTCAAACACAGAGAGCTGTTTACTGTTTGATACACCTTGCACAAAATATATCATAAAATGTGTATAAAACACAGCCATGAAATGTTTACACATATTGCTAAGAGTGTTACTTCAATTTCTTTTTGTGAAGAACGATGACTTGAGACAATCCAACAATCCTCACATAGATAGTGAGTTTGATCAAACAGCATCGCCGTAAGATCCGGCAGGTTAAATCGAGCAAATCGTATACCAGAGATGGCACTCAGACCTACATAGGATCCTAAACACCATTTACCAAAATAGACAAGGTAAAAAGGAACTCTAATTAGTAATTATTGTGATTTGAAATCTGAGTTAAGTTACAGCAAACCAAATATAGGTGTGGACTATGCCTTGTCATTGTTCTCCACTATATTACAACTTTGGGTCTTATTTACAATATTATCACAAAACACATGTATTGCTGCTCAGCATTCTAAGCTAAAAGAGATGATAGTATTATAAAAATTATGTCATCCATTAAACAGCCCCAGCACAAGCGCTTAAAAAGCCAGACACACCAACACAGAGAGCTGTTTACTACTTGACACAACTTGCACAAAATAGATCATAATATAAGTATAAAATATATGTATATATGTATGTTTATATAGATGTGGACTATGCCATGTCATCGTTCTCCACTACATGTGTTTATTGAATTATAGTAAGATCAAATGTTAAGTAATGGCACTTTACCAAGCCAGTACTCGAAATAAAATAAAACCAATTAAGATCTTATTTACCTATATACAAATTTCTCCTTTGTAAAATCAAATAGCAGGTTTTGGCACAATTTCTTATTAGTGACAAATACGTGAATAAAAGTTGACATTTTATCAACAGAATGCAAACCCTGAAACTCGGGAATCATAGAAATTGCCTTATCAATTAAATCAGATCTTATATCATCATATAATGAACACTCTAATATGACATGCTTTTCATCTTCTAAAACATTACAAAAAGGGCATAAACGTTGATCTGTTGGTAGCCCTTCATATCTACCAGTCTCAATTCTTATAGGAGCAACTCCACATCTAAATTTACAAAATGCTGAACGATGTTTTAAGGGCATTATCATGGTACAATAGTGTTCAACATTAAAATCTCTTTTAAATATACAATAAGTTCGTAGTTTGTTACATCCTCTTTGTGAGGGCCCAGTTACATAATTAATATTTAAATACCAATCATTCTTATACTTATTAAACATACTTTGCTCTAAATTTTTAACAAGTAACAACTTTGAAATAGGTACATCTATATTACAATAGCAATCTAAATTGTTATCTTTCAGCTGTTTACGAACCTTGAAATACCAATTTTTCAGTCTATAAGGTTTACCTGCTGACCAGAGTGCTATTCGTTTGTTAAGCCTAGATGTGTTGGTACATGATATTCTCGCCCAAGAATTTGCAATTACTTTCCATTGCCGGACAAATGGGAGAATCCATTTAATCTCACCATACAAAGCTGCAACAGGCGTATACCTTCCGACACCCAAGAAAAATCTCATTGTTCTGTTTTGAACAGCCTCAATGCAAGCAAAACTTTTATCACCCCAAATAGCCGCGTCGTATGCTATAACAGGCCAAACTACTGAATCATACAACGTTGTATAAACATTGTAGGGAACACCCCCAATTTGCTTGCCTTTGGCAATTACTAAACCTAACGCACGGCTAGCACTCTGAGCAACCATTTTTGCAGTTACAGAAAAAGTGTTCATGTAAAACTAAACCTAGGTACTTGTATCTGTCGGTATAATTTAAGATATGATCACCACAAGTAATCAAAGCGCTGTAGGCGCTGAAGGCCTGGGGCTAGGTTTAGTGTGACGTAAAATGCATTTACGATGTTTTGTCCGAATTTCTACTTTGTCCGAATATATACCGATTGACCCTAGCGGTTGAGTGCAGAAGCTCAGAGACTGTAAGACAGAAAATAGTTGTGTATATACTAAAGTGTACATAGACGGTGGAGGACAACACGATAGTAATTGTGAGAACGATAACCTTTTGTTCAACTCTACAGATCTGGTAGAGGTTCGTCTACATAGGCGGTGAAGATAAACAACAACAACAACTTGGCCGCAAAAAACTGTTATTGTTGGCGTCAAATAAATCACTTACTTTCAATAGCCTAAAAAAGCTTTCTATGCTAACACTAATACTTCCTTTGAAATGTTTATACAAAAGAAAATCCACTTAATCCCAAGTCTCACTTTTGCCAGTAGAGCCCCGGTGCATCCCGGTTTGCTAACGCCGGTCGATCGGCGAGGACCGGGATTATTCGTAATTTTTTTTAACGCAGTCACACTATTTCCCGGCGCCGCCCCGGTTGAAGCCGGTCAACAGCCCGGCAGAGTCCCGGTCAACCCGGACTGGCTACGGTTTATCCCGGTGAAGCCCCGGTAGAGCCCCGGTTGTCGCCGGTAGTTCCCCGTTAAAAGCCGACAGCGTGCCGGCATAGCCCCGGTTGTCGCCGGTATTGCCCCGGTTGAGCCCCGATGAAAGCCGGCAGAGCCCCGGTATACCGTAACACCGCAGGCACTCGCCGTGTCTATACCGGCATCAGACCCCAGCAGAGCTAGGACAACGCCCCGGTTTACCCCGGTCGTCGCCGGTAATGCCACGGCGGAGCCCCGGCGAATGCCGGTGGCGTTCCGGCAGAGCGCCTGTTTTCTAATATACAGTAGCTATACCGGGACTCTTACGGCATTCACAGGGCGTTGCCATAGCTCTGCCAGGGTCTGTATGGGCCCCGGCGGAGCTACGGTGCCGTCCCGGTTGTTCCCGGTGCCGCGCCGGTCGTTGCCGGTCCTTCCAGGTGACTCCCGGTTCATCCCGGAGGTATTAAACATTTTAATACTTTCCCGGTGGAGCCCCGGTTTTCCCCGGTTCATCCCGGTCGTCCCCGATGGAGCCCCATTTCATCCCGGTAGAGCCCCGGTTCATCCCGGTAGAGCCCCGGTTCATCCCGGTAGAGCCCCGGTTCATCCCGGTAGAGCCCGGATCACGCAAAGGGTCTCCGCCGGCATCATAGTGAGACTGGGCCTTTACCCTTATAAAGAACGGTGAACAGATTGTGTACGTTGTCTCACGTAGAACTTTTCGCGCTCGATTTGCGCGCTCGATCTGCGCAGTGAAATATCATATCCGGTAATTTCGTATATTTCCGAGAATGATCATGACTATTTGTTGATGTTTTTTTCATTTTCTTTTGTCTTGAATGTCTCGTTAACGCAAAATAAAATAACAATATCTTAAAATATGTTTATAAATACCAAATGTAATGTCTTCAAAAAATGTATCAAAAAAAATTCTTCTTACTGTCTCCGTAGACACTCGTATCTTTTTGGCCTAGACCGTCACGTGAGGAACTTATTCTCGCATGAATATGCAAACAATAATAAAAACTATGTCGTAGCCAATGCTTTGTAATTTTGCTTCAATAATATTTTTTACACGTTTTACGACACTGTCATGTTATATAGTGATGTTCTGTATTTACAAGGCGGGTTATTGAGATATGCGAATAACTTCTTTGATTGTGCATGAATTACCGCCAAGTGGTAAATCGGACTTTTAGGAATTCATTCATTCGTGGGTTTTGGCAGCTAGCAAATTCTGACTGTCTCAGCAATTTGTATCATTGCTATTGCCTTAGGGCTACGCCCCAGGCCAAAAACTAAATCAGATTTAGAAAAAGATTGTGGATGAAAATGAACAATATTGTTCTTGCAATATTAACAGACATATCATTTTGTGAACACCAATCATTGAGAGCACTCAATAGAGTTTGTAGATTCTGATCATTCTCTGCAACTAAAATTATATGATCTGCATACATTAGGATACAGATCTTATCATTGCCTATTTCAATACCAATATCCAATGACTTTAAATATATTGCTAAATCATTAATATACATATTGAACAGGAGAGGTGATAAAATACAGCCCTGTCTTAGACCTGAATGTACAGAGAACCAATCTGTTTTGTGCTCATTTATTCTCACACAGGATGAAACTGAGTGGTACAGGGACCGTAGCGCCACCAACATTTTTCCTGAGATACCATCGGATTGCAAGCGTTCCCAAAGTTTGAAACGGTTAATATAATCGTACTCGTTATTGAAATCAATAACAGATATGAAAGTAGGTAGTTTTTGCTTCTTTCTTGTGTCAACAATGTTAACTAAAGATGAAATGTGTTCAATGGTGCTACGTTTTTTCCTGAACCCATTCTGTTCATCAACTAACAAATTTTCGAGCTCTGCCCAGCTTGATAATCTATTGCTCAAAATGCGACAATACATTTTATATACATCTGAAGCCAAAGCTATACCCCTATAAGCTAAAGGATCTCGTACATCAGACGTAGACGATTTGGGAATAGGGTTAATGACACATTTACCTAAAATAGTGGGTACTGTACCATTGTCAAAACATAAATTATATAAGACATGAAGGAAGAATATTACTGTATCATTTCTCAAAACCTCTGCTGGAATCTCATCCACTCCAACCGCCTTCATTGACAACTTACTCATTAAAATTTCAGTGGAGTAAACAACGTTTGGTAAATGTAACCATATAAAGAGTTAAATTAATCTAAGTTAACACTCCTCGGTCATATGTATGTGTTGGTTTAGTACGGCGAGAATTAAATGTTGAAGCCAAAATTGAATATACTTTAAATTTGATACTTGCTTTAGTGAAAAATTTACGCTTACACGTGTATGTTTATGCTGAAATTTCGTTTGCACTTTAAATATGCGTTTAGTACAATAAGCAATTCAAATTTCAATTTAATGATAAATGGTTTTCGCTAAATTTTGTGAACACGAATAAGAGTAGTTCAACTCAACGCAAAGAACCGTGCGCTGAAAGTCCACATGTGCAAAGAGTGCCGGCATTTCCATCGGAGTAATCGACAAAAAAAATAAGACGCTCCTTATTAATAAATAACCTCCTTGCAATTGTCCATTTTGCGGAGACATAATAAATTAACTTTCAAATTGTATTTTTTATTTAAATAAACTTGTGTGTTATTATTTTTTTATGTGGATGTGATTTAGGCTCTTAAACAATCACAACAGAAACAAAAAACAAACTACACCAAAACTAAAAATATATTTTAATAATTGAAACATTTACCGATAGGTTCACAAGTAGGTTTTGCTGATCCATTACTTCTACAATATGCTGGAATTTCATTGGAGACGACTTGATAACCCGGAGGGCATGTGAACTTCTCTGAAATGTTATTTGCAATTTTCGTTATGTGGTTCTGGGCACTGTCTTCATACATTTATATAATTTGCAATTGTATCCATCGTGAAATCAAATGATCAAAATGTTTCTATTATAAAAGACATGTTCAAATTTATTCGGACAAATATGAACCATATTCATTGCTGTTAAAATCCAAGTGTAACTATTTTTAAGCATTAAACATGTCATTATTATTTTACATGTAAAATGTTTTTAAAATTAATTACTTGGTAAACATACCTATAGTTATATTATCAACGGCAACAATAGCATTCTTTGCCGATTTAACAGCAAATTCAACCTGTATAAAAAATGAGTAGATACTATAAGTCTCATAATAGATTATTTATATTCATCATAATAGATCAATAAAAAAAACTCTTAAGTTTTTAGTAAATGAATTGTTGTGGTAAGACGTAGCATTGTATATGTAATTAACAGAAAATGGTAATTTTTAAAACGTAAATGGCGAAGTCAACTTTAAAAAATCCGTCATGACTTTTTTGTAATAATGGCTTTGCATATTTTATACATAAAAAAAAACTAATGACGATCATGATTGTACTTCTTATTATGCTATTTCCGCCATTTTTGTGAAGAACATCGTAACAGTGTGATTAAACTAGACTACGATTTGGAACTGTAAACAAACTGTTGATTATTTGAAATGTATAGGAAGACATTCGACATGGCCTATTTCTTGTGTGGTTGTTACCGTTCTTGAGATAGTAATTATATAGAGCAAAATACAAAATAATGGGCATCATGTTCTTCAAAGAACGCAGTAGGTGCAAAGGTACGTAAGACAGGATACATAAGATATTTGACCGCCGGGAAAACAAAATTCTTCAGTGGTCAAGCGCGCACTCACATTGAAACAAGGAAATATTTCAAATTTATTACAGGTCGCAGTGGTGTAGGGGTTATGGTCTCCACCTAACGAACAGGAGGTCACAGTTTCGATCCGCACTGTGGGAGCGTTCTATAGATTTCCCCCATAGACACAAGGTACTGGTTCTATGAAACGGACTTGAGAGCGTTTAAAATAAGCTTTAGGCTTTCTATGCAATCGAGCTAAAATAAAAAGGTTTCAACTAAACTAATAGTTATTTCCCCACTATATCAGCAGTGTTTACCCACTCCTGGCGCCTGACTTCCTTCAATCATATTAATACGATTATATATATATATATATATATATATATATATATATATATATATATATATATATATATATATATATATATATATATATATATATATATATATATATATATATAAATATATAATTATACATGTATGATTGAAGAAGTAAGCCAATTTAGAAGGGACTTATTGCCGATCTATTTTATTACAAAATTTAATTTAGTGTATAAGTAATAATATTACAATATTTGTAATAGGCAAAATCAACAGTTGATGCGCAACTTCTGAACCACTCCGAATTTCAATCTAACTGCGTAATTCAAGCGCTCTGTTAGCGATATTGGTATTTGTTTTCGAATAATCGATGAAAACCGTTTTAAAATTGTGTCGACATTATCGATAATTATCCATAAATATCCGACTGTGTACCTGTTGTTCTCAGACTTGAGTGGTAATTTAGAGACCGACTACATGGTGTTTGTGTACGGACGGACTATTTAACCAATGACATCCGTTAAATAACAGAACACCGCAAACACTATACTCGTAGCTTGAGACGTTGTACTCACAATCACATAATATTGTATGTTTTACTGAAAGCTTATCATATAAACAAAATGATAAATTTAGCGAAAGTGAACTACTTGTGAAAAAACAAAACTTAGTGTTTATGTTCATTACAAATCCACTGTATGACATATAATTAAAGTAAGAAAGCATTATTAACAGTTGAGCCTTGGCAAATCTTAGGGGATGGAGGTCGTACGCCGCCTCCAACCTCTTTACATCGACCGTTTGTTTGAATATTATTTACACATTCATTTTAAACGTGCACCATTATTTTGTATTTTGTTCTTTATTCAAACGTTTGACAAGGTCCTTTATTTCGATTCTTACAATAGAGTAGTTTAAGCCGGAGTAGTACGCAAGGTCTTCTGCTTTGTGTTAATTACAAAACGAAACAAGACAGCTACGAAATTGCCACTAGTTTCTATTCCCGACCTTTGACCCGATAAATAAATAACAAGTCTATGGTTGAATAAAACTGCCCTACAGTAACCAAATACAATCAATCTTCTTGCGAATATATTTCTGTAAGATAGTTCATTCTTTAAAATATGTTTCTACTCAATGGTTTGATAATAACAAACAGTTGCATATGTTATATTTATTGGGAATGCTTGGTTATCAAATCTTACTAACTTGAAATGTAAACTGATATATGAAAAAGCTATTATAAACACGTTTTTGTTATTGATATTTCTTGGTCTGTACTTAACGTCTTTCGAACTACCTAAACTGAGCTTTTTGTTAAATATCTGCTAAGGTATAACATGACACGTCAATTGTTCGATTTACTCATTTGTAAGACGCAAGGTCTTTCGCGTTCCAGTTTGCGGTACTTTAAGTCCAGTTTTTCTTTAAGCAGATAAACAGTGCATAGGTTGTGATTTAAGATGCAGGTGGTAGAACGCTGAACTACAAATCTGACAATTGCGTGGAACGATTCTCGACCCTTCCGCTAAACTGGTGTGTTAAAGTATTATACAATATTTTTTACGCCCATGTTGCCCTGAAGCAAGAAAGGCACTTATCAGTAACTGGCGTGGGCCCATCTGAACCAGGAAACGTTTGATTAAGATAAGTGACTGCCGTTTTAGGACTTAAATACTGTAGAAAATGTAAGAAATTAAAAACACCCTACACCATTAATAACACCATCAGATAAACAACACGAAATCAGATAAACTAGAACTGTCTCCATCATGCCTGAAATACTAGTGCGAATGTTTTTGTATCTAGAGAATTAACGATTAGTTTTGTCTCTGTAGTATTGCACTTCAAAAAGATCTATCTAATGATGGAGTTTCAAGTATTTTAATATACCAGTCGTGATATTTTAATCAATATAAACTAATAATTGTAAAAAATACGGTATTTTACAACTTTTTTTCTTCGTCGTCGTGGTTGACAGTCCATTTAAAGAATTATGCATCGGAATTCAAAACATGTTTAAGATACCGCAATAACTAACATGTGGCCGAAAATACATTCTTAATCAGACAATAACGAAACGCTCAGTTGCTTTAGTAGATATCATATAGTTATACGATCATAGAGCTTAAATATTAAATATAAACGCATCAAACCGCTGATGATCCGTTGTCCAAAAACAGCCTCTCAAATGTCCAGGTCCTAACAGAGCGACTAGTTACGCTCCACAGTTCAATCGGAACATTGTCCTCAGTAGTTGTATTCACGTGAAGTGTTGCCAAAGAAGCAGGGATAGTGTAGTAAAAACTGAGACAGGCTGCTCCTGCTGATAACGGCGATGAACTCATGGAGATTGTGGGGTTAGATGCTCCAGTTAATGGCGGCGGTTCAAATAGCACATAGTAAGCATCATCTGGGACACACAATAATGTGGTTCGATTATTTTATCGGTTAATATTCTGTAATACAATTTTATTTTCTCTCTTTATATAATTCAATCTATTATATGTGCCTATGATAATTAAGGCAAGGCGTTCCGCCATTGCGCGACATCGCATTTACTAACCCTAATGTGATTACCTTGACCATCTTGTAGCAGTATATGACCCATATACACGAATGATCCCTTGTGAATTGTCCATGGAGAGCGTACGTCGTACCCACATGTTTCATTGAAAAATGTGCAACTCCCATATCCGCGTTGAATTAAACTCGGGATGTTTGCAGAAGTTTCTACACCACAAAATATTATGAAATTCTCTTCAATATACGAAATGCCTGACATTGAAGGTCTCACCAATAATGCACACAAGATTCTAGACAAGTATTGATAAATAATGGTGTCTGTATTTTGTTGATTAATTATTAAAATGTAAACACTATCGCGAATAATGTATAATCTATTAAAAACAGCACATTTATATGTGCACATATTTTGCCGATATCTAAACACACGTCGGGCACAGAACAAAATGTGTATATATACATGCGTTATGCAATAAAAATCGAAAATTATGTTAGATTATAAAGTTTGTCTTATGTTTGCACTATTTGATGGACAATTATTTTCGTCAAAGCTTGATTTACATACATTCAATTGCAATAACATATTTGCCCTTTGTGCGTACATGTACAACATGCACTTAAATGTAGAACATTATACTCCTCGAACGATACAAATGAACATGCCACGATTTAACTAGTTATAATGTTTTTCTCCCATATAAGGTGAAGTTTTGACAAATTCGACTTAACTGTATATTTTTATGATACTTTCTTTTTTAATTAAATTTTAAAGGCATTATCGTTGAACATATAATTCAAAGATTTATTTTATTATGATTTGGCGTACTATTTGACCTTTATGTGTGTGTAAATATAGTTAGGCCATACACTTGTAGACTTTTCTAACGCAACACGTATTCAATATAGCTCCCTTATTTTAAAACGGATTTTGTTGAAATTTGGACTCAGACTAATTCAACATATATCTGATAATTCCTATAAATTTAATTGAAATTGATCAACATTAAAATATCAAACAAAACGAATTAAAAATATCACTGCAAAGGTAAAATTCTCGAAATCGTACAACGTAAAATACGTATGTGAAAAGTAAAACGCTTTAACTTACACGTCTCAATGACCGACCGGCTTTCAACATTGTGCTCAGGAATGTTCATACGAACCATTTTAATATTTTTATATAAATGTTATGTTTTCCTTGTGTAAAACCCCAAATAGAATGATGAAATAGAAATTGGAATTATATAGCGTTGAACGCTTGATGAATTTTTTAACGCAACATTTTTAAGACTTAAATATCTTTATGTACAATTTATGTTCATGTACAGGAAACAAGCATTTCGTACAGACCACACTAAAAGACTTTTAGTTCCTTCACTTATCCAGTGCCACTTTGACTATGCGTGTTCCATCTGGTTTCATGGTTTAAATAAATGTTGGAAGGATAAGCTCCAGGTCACCCAAAACAAATTGGTCAGATTTGTTCTCAATCTAGAACCCAGGTCTCATATCAGCAACCAACATTTGTTTCTTTAAACTGGTTACCGGTTTCATAAATAGTGGAACAAATTACACTATGTCATGTATTCAAAATTAAGCATGGCCTATCTCCAAGCTACATGAGTCAAAACTTCGTAAGTCGGGATTCTGTTCATACTTATATAACTAGGTCTAGTGAACATGGGTCATTTGTGCCTCCAAAGGTTAAAAGTTTTGGGATTAAGTCATTTGCTTACCTAGGAGGTAAGTTATGGAACATGTTACCTCCAAATATAAGGAGTATTCCCACTTTCGATACTTTTAAAGGAGCGGTAAAGAACCACTTTTTAGAATTGTGTTTTTTGTTTTGTTTTTAACTCCTACTTAGTCCCAAGAGTAATGTGATATCATTTTATTTTTAACATTGTGCTTTTAGCCTGAGATAACAACATAGGTCAGTTACTATAAGGCCTTTCTTTTTTTGTTTATCTTGTTACATTGTCATAATCAATTGAGCAAAAAACATAATTTATCTATCTATCTATCTATCTATCTATCTATCTATCTATCTATCTATCTATCTATCTATCTATCTATCTATCTATCAATCTATATATCTATATATTTATCTATGTATCTTTCTACATCCATCCATCCATCCATCTCTCTCTCTCTCTATCTTTTTATCTATATCTTAGTTATGAATACATATTTTGATTTAAAATTCTACATGTGATAATGCTAATACAGTATGTGCAAGCAACCGATAAAATTATTCATCCGTGACAATCGGATTCTTTAGCAAGTGGGAAAGGGAGCTTGCAACATGCCGATTGCGCGGTTGCGCAACTAAATTTTTATACGAGACATATTGATTTTTTTAATTAATGTTATGCTTGCCCGGTGTATCAAGCCACCTAAAATGAAGAAATTGAAGTAAAATTTTAATAATATTGCGTTTCACCATAAAAACAAGCATACAGATAAAACCACACCAACCCCAAGTGCAAAAGCACCCGATTTTCATGGATGAATCTTTCTATCGTAATTTTGCACAGAATATAGTTAAATAATCACGTGTGATTACTTGCGTCTTTATGCTTGTTTCTATGGATCAGTATTCATATCAAAATTGTAATGCGCATTATTACAAACTTTTTATGCTTGTTTATTATCTTTTATGAACAATGTTATTCAAACACTGTTGAAATGTGTGTAAATGTTCTTTTCTTTCGGTAATTTCCATTCCGCTTTTCCAGTGTTTTGTTATGATATTGTCTGTTTTTAATCGGCAATTTGCAATATTGCAACCGCTAATCGCCTAATGCTTAACTCAAGTTAACTGTAAACCGCAATACGCTAAACCTCAATACACTAAATTGAATTTGATAACGAAACTAAACTTGATGTCAGCTCTACTTAATGACGTAATCAAACTATAAATTTGCATTCAGCAAGCTTTTTAACGTTTCACTCAGTTTTTTAAAAAAAGGTTGCGGTTGTTAATTTTCGTATATAGATCAATTCTTAATAGAAATGAAATTATTGTAATTCGAATACATGGATTCCAATATTGAGTGACGTGTGCAAAACATGATGGCAGACATTTTTCTTAGAGACAGACAGTCACAAAGTTTTTATAAACTCTAAATACTTAGAGGACGATAAAGTGTTCAAAATGTGGTGAAAAGTCAACAGTTTTCATCCAATCATTTCCCAATTTGCACTGTGTCTTTATCTGAATGATGAGTCAAACCGTATTGAAAATGAGCAATATCGGAGTTATAAGTCCAGAATTATCTCCCCTTGAATTTGAGAAAAAAAAAGAAAATTCATTTTTTTTATGTGATAAAGTCCATAATTTTGATCCAATTCTCGGCAAACTTGTACAGTGTCTTTGAACCAATGAGGACTCAAACCCTTTTAAAAAAAGCAATATCGAAGCAATAAGTCCAGAATGACTTCCCCTTGAATATGAGAAATTTTTTGAAATCCCGCTTGTTTACGCAATTAAATTCCACAGTTTTCATCGAATTATTTCCAAATTTGCACAGTATATTTATATCAATGAGGACTTGAACCCTATTGAATATGAGCAGTATCGGAGAAATAAGTACACAATAATCTCCCCTTGAATTTGAGAAAAATCTCCTTGTTTGGGCGATTAAGTACACAGTTTCCATCTTATTCTTTCCAAATTTGCACAGTGTTTATAGCAGAAAAGCGATTCAGGCCCTCATGGGCCTCTTGTTTGTTTATGTCCAGTACTGGTTCTACACAAAAAACGTGACTTTATTATGCTGTAAATTTGTTGTAATATTAAATTATACCTTTTGTAAGTACTGATTCTACTAACCCTTCCCAGGAAACTTGATTATGTTCTCGTTGTATTCATGTATTTCTGTGTCAAGTACTGGTTCTACCCAGGAAAGTGACTTTATTATGTTGTAAATATGTTTTTAAATTAATATGTATACTTTGTAAGTACTGGTACTACTGGTTCTAATAACCCTACCAAGGAAAATTACTTGATTTATTGTTATATTCATAATTAGTACTGGTTCTACCCAGGGTTTTTTGTCTGAAACTATTAAAATTATTACACACACCAGTGTAATAATATTACAGGCACTCACTTGTTGTTATCAATATTGCCTTGAGCTAAGCAAAATGACGTTTCAAACGCAACAGTGCGAACGAACTTGCACCATTATTTAAAGGCTAAATGTATCCGATAATTAATACCAAAATCTTGATCCGCAACACTTAATGACTGATTGACTTAATAAGTGACTGAGTGAGTGACTAAGTGATTGAGTGACTGACTGTCAGTGGGTTAGTTAGTTAGGGAATGACTGAGCGTTTGTCTTTATGACGTTTTGTCGCTCAACACGAATATGAAATCCGTTTTAAAAACAAAGCTGCAATTAATAAGTTATAAGGTTACAAAGGTAACCCACCTCTTGATTTTTATTCCGCACTATGTAAATACATATGGGAAAATATGACTTTGCAGCTTCATTATTTTGAACGGATCAAGATGTCGCAAAAATTCCAACGGACTCGTGCCCATGACGGCATAACAATTTACACATATAATTGTTTCATTTGGAGATTAATGGTTTTATGTAAAAAAATCACCCACATGCTACTAAGTCAATTAATTTGCACGTGTATTTTTATAATCACATGTTTGTTCGCTTTGAAAGCACGTGTTCATGAAAGTATCTTTCGGTACGTCTACCAATAATAGCAAGACGTATCGTTGAAAACGATCGATGCTCCCCTTATGTTCATAATAAAGTAAACAGGTATTAATAATAATTAATGACAATAAATTAATAGTATACACTCACTCTTTCTTTAAAATGGAACTCCATACCAAATAACACTGGTCACTAAAGTACATGACCGTGAGAAAACCTATTACATGTATTAGCCTCGGTGACCTTGACCACAGTGACCTCAAACCTCATCAAAAAGTAGAGGTCCATGCAACGTACCTACATGCCAAATATGTAAGAGATCGGTAAAATATTGAATGCGCTATGAGAAACTGTAACAAAAGTGTGACGGAAGGTATGACGGAAGGAAGTAAAGGCACAGTCTCACTATGATGCCGGTTGGGACGACCGGGATGATCCAGGGCTCCACGAGGACAGTATTAAAATGTTTAATACCTCCGGGAGTCACCGGTAAGGACCGGCGCGGCACCAGGAACAACCGGACGGCACCGGGAACAACCGGGACGGCACCATAGTTTTACCGGGGCCCATACAGACCTCGGCAGAGCTACGGAAAAGCACCGGTTGTTGCCGGTGGTGCCCCGGTGAATGCCGGCAGAGTCCCGGTATTAGTACGGTACATCGGTACACCGGCGCTCTGCCGGGACGCCACCGGCATTCACCGGGGCTCCGCCTGGGCATAACCGGCGACGATCGGGGTTAAACCGGGGCGTTGCCGTAGCTCTTCCGGGGTCTGATGCCGGTATAGCCCCGGTGAGTTCCGGTGGAGTTACGGTATACCGGGACTCTGCCGGGACGCTGCCGGTTTTCACTGGGGCTCCCCCTGGGCATTACCGGCGACAACCGTGGCTCTGCCGGGGATTTACCTGGATAAACCGTAGCTAGTCCAGGGTTGAACGGGACTTTGCAAGGTCATATGGACGATGGTCCACCGTCGCCCAACTAAAAATAGCATGTAAAACCAAGTATGCGCATGCTCAGTGGCGGGCGCAGTAAATGGTTAAAGTGAAAGTAGATATTGCCGCCATTTTGTGTGGTTGGTAAACTGTGGTTTGTGTCCAAATAATTAGACGGTATCTTTTGTATAATGCACCCATACTTATGTTGTCATTGCATATATTTTTATTAATGGGTTTCGGCCCGTAGCCTTGTGTTCGCCCTATATCATGTTCGCCTTGGGTTCTGTTAACCCTTTGATTCAGTGAAAGTAATAAACGGAGAAAAAAAACATTTTTTTTTAAATTGTATTATTCATAACAGTAACACAATTGTATTGGTTGTGTCTTGTACATATTTGATATCTGATACGCAAACATATTCTTGAAGTGAAATATTTTGCCAGCAATAGTTCTTCCCCATAGTAAATACTGGAAACCATACACTATTGCATACATGCATCTAATCCAAATTTTTGACGCTCTTAAATATTAAGCTACTTTTTATATGGGTAAAGTATCTCTAAATTCTTTGCGCGTCTTATAAATAAGACTAACATGCATCATGCAGAGATCTCCCTCTGGTTTAGTTCAAACCTGTATATTTTAGTTTGATTGCATAGGGCTTATTTGAAAAAGCTGTAAATTTTGTTTCCTGTGCCTAGAACCAGTACTTAGTGTCTATAGGGAAGATCTAAAAAACGCTTCCACAGTGGGGATCGAACCCGTGACCTCCTGGTCGCTAGGCGGACACCATATCCTTTACGCCACGGCTACCTCAGGGTTTGGGGTAACGCTACAGTCTGTCAAGGTATTCCGAATCATTAGGAATTCTGAATCAACATTTTCATTTAAAAATCTTAACGTTTGGTATGCAATTCGAAAGGTTATTGTTGTTTCTAAAAATTTAATTCTCCAGTCTGTAAAGAATGAAGAATCATTGTTTTTGATGAAAATGTTGATTCAGAATGCCTTATGATACCTGTACCCTGAGGCGGGGGAAATAGGGCATCATTTAAAAAAATTGGACTTTAAACCAAACATGAGAAACAATATAATATGTCTTTTTAATCACTTGATTAGTCTTTATTACCGCCAAATTAAATACATAACAATTCTATTTAGTTTTAAACATTTTAAACTTGACAATTCTGGGTCTAGGGCTATCAATTTGCTTGAGTGTCGGGTGAATTTTTATCTGGGGAAAAATTAATTATTTTTTGTTGAGGGAATGGGGCCTTATTTTGGCCAAGTCTTGAATCGTTATAAGACGGTATATAATATTATATTTACCTGTCAATAATATCTGCAAGGGGAGTTATACAGTATAGATTGATATATACATGTACATGGTCACTCTTAATGTCACTCAAATAGATAAAGTAATCCATATTGGTATTTAATGGTATGTTTTTTCATGAGAATAAACTTAAGGTTAATAGTGATTACTTTGTATAATTAAACAAAGCATGTGCAAATATTGCAATAAAATATTCATTTTTAACACCATTAAAAAAAGGTAACAATATCTATACACATTCCTTGGTATTTTACCCTAGCATAACTGCTTCAATCACATAATCATTATTAAAATCAATTAACTGGGTCCGTTATCTCATCATCTTTTAATAAATCATATTTATTGATAGCCACCTGCTTTGTACACATTTCAAACTAATATTTCAGACACCAAACGCAAAGCCTATCCCAAGGCAATGCCCCATTTGCGTGGTAAAGGGCAAGACGACTTTGTACCTCCGGGTAACAGACCACGTTCGCTGGGTGCAAGCGCTGACGGCAGACCCCATGAAGCCGTTAATGTCAGACCGGGCGGAGAGTGAAGAAGACAAAGCCGAGGAATTACTACTCTTGCTGGCTGTGCGACCGGTCAGTGATTGACCGGCTGCGTCATCTAGAACAGGAGCACAAAATGGAGGCTGGGACATTCAATTTCGTTTACACAAGAGGGCCGTTTCCGGAAGGTAAGTGTTAAATTGTGTTTGTGTGTTTTTTGTATTTAATTTCTCATATTTCTATCAATGTCTAATACAAAACCATACCAAACGATTTGTAACTTTTACATTTAAACGTCATTTACAGGTCGCGAAAACTTCAGGAAAGGTGACCAGCAGACTCGCCACTCATGGTGACTCGGCATAGGAGGATGAGAAGGTGGAGGATGAGGAGGAGGAGGAAGAGGACTTTTCGTTCCTAACGCGGAAATACTGCCTGAGCCTGGAACCCAATGCAAGGGTGATGCATGGTCGGAGAAGCTGCAAGTAACAATATGGATTGCTTATATAGTGTAAAGTATCGAGTCCGTTAACGGGGTAAAACCAGTACTTGGTGCATTAAACCCTGTTTTCCCTGATTTTTTTAAATTATATACATTTCAATTGATAGTCATTATTATTGCAACATGTATATATATTAAAAACCGTGAGGAAATATACATAAGTACATTATAAGATAAATATTATTTATTTATAATACTTTGGAATTACTGGTTGTGAGTTAAATTATATGCGATTTCACCATCTAGCATAGAATATCATCCAATAATACTTGTTGCAGTTTCAATCATTGACTAATTTGTAGACTACATGTTCCTGCGGAGCAGGCCAGGTGGGTTGGCAAACGAGTCGAAAACACAAGAGGTCAACATGAAGATCAACCGGTTCCTGGCCCTGTCTGGCTACTTGGAAGGAGCGGTGTTGAGTGACGTGCTGTTGTGGAAGGGCCATATGGAGGTCCACGACAGTTCCTCAACACCACTCACCAGCTGAAGACGGTGTGGACTGCACTAACGGCAATCAAGAACTTTATGAAGTGGTGCGAGGGAATGGTCTAGCGGACGCCCGCGCATTGAACAATGTAAGCGTAAACATAGGATTTGATTTATGTAAATTATTCATTCTTCTTGGACATCTACTTATTAATGTTTTGGCGTTGTCCGTCTTTCTGTCTGTTCTTCGTCCGTCTTTCCGTCCGTCCAGCACTTTTGTGTCCAGAGCCATATCTTGGAAGTGCTTTGGCCGATTTCATTGAAACTTGGTATGAGTATATATATGGATAAGAGGATGATGCACGCCAAATGGCATTGTACACAGTTTGTTAATAACGGAGTTTTGGCCCTTTGTATCTTGAAAAAATGCTCTTTTGAGTGTCAAATATAACACTTTTGTGTCCAGAAGCATATTGGCGGGGGATATCAATTCAACAAATTTGCTTGTTTAGCTTTTTTTTTCAGGCCGATCTCCTTCTCACAGGCTGCCTGACCTCAAGCCGCCTGGATATGAGCCGTCGCGAGGTTGTTCGGAGGGTAGAGGAGAGTGCGGCCATCCTGACGGACGCAAACCTGGAGCGCCACTTCACTGAGAGTGAGCATGTAGTGAAAACGATCAAGGTGATCCAGGAGACCCCGCTGGCACACCTGAAAGATATTCGGGGAATATTTATTAAACTGATAGCGCTCTATTACGCCTCCTGAACCGGCAAGTATACACACCTGAGGGTATGTAATATAAATAAGCCTAGTATTGATTCGAAAAGATAACCCTTAATTACTTTTCAGACCAGAGTTGTTTTTCAGTAGCAATTGCATAGAATTGAATGAAACTTGAAGTAAATAGGCGTTAAAATTTGGTTTATTTTAGTATACAACAAAGCTGTTCGCCTGTTAATTGACCGTCTTGTCTTATGTATAATATTTTTACCAGATTGTTACCTTGAAGACAGATAAACTATAATGCAAAAGTTCATTTTGACATTCCAAATTGGGGAAAGGCATTGAAGCCATAGTAAAAGTAAACTGTTATGGCCCCTTTATTGATTGAAAATGTCAAATTTCTGTCTGCATATGTTGGTGTATGAATTTAGTAAAATTCAAATTAAATCAAATTTGTTATCATTTTTCAGTGGTTCTTGCTTAAGTGTCATCAGGATGATTTGGTCATTTCAGAGTATACCCTTTATAGCTCAACTTGAGTTATTGTTGCTGGTCTTTGTCTATTTTGTGATGTGTGTCTATATGTCAACATTTTAACTTAAACAATATCTCCTACTAAACCTTTGGGCAAAGCTTGATGAAACTGGCAGGAATATTCCTGGCATGAAGCTCCTTCAATGTTGCTCCAAGAATTGTATTCCATGAAATCCTTGTTGCCGTGGCAACCAAAAGGAAAAACTTAAAAAATCTACTCTAAACTGCAAGGCCTTGGGCTGAGATATTTAGCATGAAACATTGTGTGGTGGACCTTTACCCGTGGGCAAGTCGATTTTTTGTCGAGCCCACTTATGGAGAGCTCGACATATTTGTCACAGTTGGCGTTTTGGTGTATGTGGATCAGTCCGTCAGTATGAAAGTCCGGGTTAGGCTTGTCTGGAGCGTAAGTCTGTTATTGAATGGAGGAATTTCAAATAACTTACAATAAATGTTCACAATCATGACACGGCCGGTCACTGCTCCAGAAAACGTCAATATCTCAAAGGTCAAGGTCACACTTTGAGTTCAAATGTCAAAAATGGCCATAAATGACCTTGTCTGGGCCATTGTTATGTCATTCATTGTCAGAATTAAATTGAATTGAAAATCATGTGTTCACCATAATTTGACGGTGTTGCATGGGAGGGAATAATGTCGAAATCTCGAAGGTCAAGGTCACACTTTTAGTTCAAAGGTAAAAATGGCCATAAATGAGCTTGTCCGGGCCATAACTGTGTCATTCATTGTAAGATTTTAGAATCATGAAGCACATTTGTTCACCATCACTCGACGGTGTGTCATAAGAAAGAATTACGTCAAATCTCCAAACTCAAGATTACACTTAAGAGTTCAAAGGTTAATTGGTGGGACTTGTACCATGATTGTTCAAACTATGTTCCTGGGGTCAAAATTGCCCCACTGGGGAGGGAAATGTAATTTCCTTATTAGTATATTGTAAAAACTTAAAAAACAAAAATCGTCTCATAAACCACAAGGCCTAGAGCAAAGATATTTGGCATGAAACTTCATCTTGTGGACCTTCACCAAGATTGTTCAAGTATCATTGGATCATATTTGCCCCACCCTCGGATCAAATTTGTTTTCCTTATATAATATATATTATAATGAACACTTAAAAATATTCTTCTCAAAAACTGCAGTGCGAACATACATATTTTGCATAAAACATCATCTGGTGAACTTCTATACAGATTTTTAAAATTATCGGCTGGGGGTACCAATGATAAATTCATTGAATTTACCTGCTAAGATTCATTTGCTTTGTGGATATGCAATAACTTGCAATGTTTTTAAAGTGATTGAATGGTTCAACATTAACATAAAATTAAAAAGAAAAAAACTATTTCATACATCATATTATGCTTATAAAAAGCCATAATTGTAATGCTTTCACGGAGAAAAATGAATGTTTGCTTAATTTTCAAAAATATTAATAAATCTTTAATGTTAAGGATTCCTCATAAAGGTTTTACGTATGCACAGAATGTTATGGTAATCTCCAAAGCATTCCCATTACAAAATACATCCGATGTCTATGGATAAGTTATTTTTATGCCCCCTTTCGAAGAAAAGGGGGTATATAGTTTTCGCACTGTCCGTCTGTCTGTCAGTCTGTCACACTTTTCGTGTCCGCTTTCTAATTCAAATAATTTTCATTCGATCTTTACCAAACTTGGTCAGAAGTTGTGTCTAGACAATATCTAGGTCAAGTTTGAATATGGGTCATGCCGGGTCAAAAACTAGGTCACGGGGTCACTTAGTGCATTTCAAGGATTTAGCATGGTGTCTGCTCTCTAATTGAAGTAGTTTGCATCAACATTCATGCGCCTGTCAAGTATCGGGCATTCAGCGTGAGAGTCGCGCATTTACGCAGCAAAACACCCTCTCACACATCCAAATCTCATGCTCTCTGTTTTTTAAACGCACGTTTTTAAAAACGGGACGTATTATAGTTTCACCCTAGGCGGGCGGCGTCCACAGCAGTGTCCGCTCTCTAATTCAAATAGTTTTCATCTGATCTTCACCAAATTTGGTCAGAAGTTGTGTCTAGACAATATCTAGGTCAAATTCGAAAATGGGTCATGCCGGGTCAAAAACTAGGTCACGAGGTCACTTAGTGCATTTCAAGGATTTAGCATGGTGTCTGCTTTCTAATTGAAATAGATTTCACCCGATCTTCACCAAATTTGGTCAGAAGTTGATAATATGTAGGTCAAGTTCAAATATGGGTCATGCCGGATCAAAAACTAGGTCATGTGGTTACTTAGTGCATTTCAAGCATTGAGCATGGTTTCCGCTCTTTAATTGAAGTAGTTTGCATCTGATCTTCACGTTATTTGGTCAGAAGTTGTGTCTAGATGATATGTAGGTCAAGTTGGAATATGGGTCATGCAGGGTCAAAAACGAGGTCACAAGGTCACATAGTGCATTCAAGTATTTAGCATGGTGTCCGCTCTCTTATTGAAGTAGTTTTTATATGATCTTCACCAAATTTAGTCAGATGTTATACTAAATGATATCTAGGTCAAGTTTAAATATGGGTCATTAACTAGGTCTCGAGGTCACTTAGTGCATTTCAAGCATTGAACATGGTGTCGAAAACCTTCGAACGGGCGTATCTTGTGACAGTTTGGCACTCTTGTTTAAAACTGACGATGCATGAAACTATTTTCACTCAAATTTTTTATGTAATTTTAATGCCAAAATTTAGAAAATGCATATGAATGGGAAACGAAACTGTATGTAAGTAAATAGTGTTACAGTTACTGTACAAACAACCCATTATTTAAAAGAAGCGTTTTTTTTGTAACCTGTACTGATGGTTTTGCTAGTTATTCCATAGGTTGTTGATAACTCGCGTTTGTTCAGCTAATGTCATTTTTTCTTTTATAGCCATTATTGTGTTATCATGGTCATTGATGTGAACAAAGCAAACTGTTATTTTTACAGCATCCAGTAAAAATACCCATATTGTAAATCTCACGGGTACTACTGCTCTAATGTTTAATCAAGAATACATCTATTGGATAATCAAACTAGTGGTTTCACTCAATTTCTTTTTGCATATATAGGTAGGAGTACCTAGAGATTGAGATGGAGACATTGAAGGTGCTGACCTCTGTGTGGAACACTTAGAAGATGGCAAGTTTTCATATTCAAGGGCATGGTTCCCAACCGCCCATCACACACAGAATGTAGCTTGTCGTCTTCCGCAGTAAAAACTGGTTAGTGCTCCACAATGCGAGACCTGGTTCATATGTATGTTGCTGGAGTATTAATTATTATTATCAAGATTATCTTGTTTTATATTTCTTGATTATTTGCTATTATATCCCCAAAAACGAAGTATAGTGGGGTATATAGAAGTGACCTTGTCTGTCTGTCGATGGCTCTGTATTAAGTGTCCCCTCTCTAATTCAAGGTGTTTATCGGATCTTCACCAAACTTGGTCAGAAGTTGTATGTAGATGATGTCTAGGTCAGGTTTAAATATGGGTCATGCCGGGTCAAAAACTAGGTCACGGGGTCACTTAGTGCGTTTAAAACATTCATCTTGCTGTCCGCTCTCTAATTTAAGTAGTTATACATCTCATTTTTAAACTGGCAGTAAGAGGAAAAAGTGCAACTAGAATTCATAACCATAGATACAAATTCCCACCCTATTTCATCTCATGCTGCTGTATCCCTACTTAATACATGTATACAATCTAAGTCCCCTTCATCCCAAAGAATTCTGCTTGGCTTACTAATTGAATTATAGCATTCACGTATATGAATGTCACATTTTACAGGTGCAAAATTTGTGTAAATAGTTCATGTCCTTTGTCTTTCGTGTATGGTCAGTCCATTTTCACTGTAATTATCGTCATCTTCTCGCTTGAGCCAACCGCTTCCACAGGGACAGGTATTGTCTGGAATATCTGGAAATAATACAGGTCCTTTTAGGCAGCCATCTGAACATCGAACAAGGTTAGAATCATTCCACTGATCACGTTTTATGATATTTTTCCTTAACTCATTATTGTCTTTAAGTCTGGGAGAATGTTTACTTCTACACTTAAAATCCAAATTTCAGATTCCTCATTGAAGTTATTTTATGCAGCAGTACTTAATGTAACCGAAACATTCATTTCATCATCAATATTGTCATCAAATAACTGCTGTTCTTCATCATCATTGTTATCAATAGTTGTATGAATTAAATCTTCCCACATGTGAGTATATGATTTAAATAAGTTTAATTGCCTACAAACCTTCGAATTTAGTAAATTACTTATATTTCTCTTATAACTCTTTTGAGAACGGCATCTACCAGCAGTGCATGACACAGTGCATTTACCAAGCCTTTTGTTCATGCTAAAATATTTTCTAATTTCTGGTTTTCTAGATATTGCAACTATTTCCTGATTGTTAAAACACAAAGCCTTTTGAACAAAGTGTTGGATTCTTGACAATGATTCTGGACACTGTACATGGTCCGGTGCTAAACAAGGTAATACATGCAAGTTAACAAACTTACAATGCATGCAAGTTACACAGTTATCTCATGAAGAGTCTAAAACTAGAAATTCTTCGTTCCTAATATTAAATTCCTTCACATTAAGCAGAGTTTTGTATATTTTACATGTGCAGTCAAGATAATCACCAGTTTCTTGACAAAACCTAGTAGTGAAAATAAAATCATTTGCTTTAAATGAACCATCCATTTCGCAGTAATCATTAAGGCAACAAATTAGATTGCCACTGTCATCATGCATTTGTATAACTAAAGTGCCATGATCTAGAAGGGAACAACAGTAGTTTTCAAATATTGACAGGTTTTCAAAATGCTCAGAAATATCCGTTTCAGTGTCTTTATTAGAAATGCCAACTCTTTTCTCTTATTCTGATCTACAAATATTTATTGGCTTTAAATGCTTTATGGTCTTTCTTTTTTTCAAAACTGGTTCTGACGTTTCAACAGTGGTTTCATTGCATTTATTTAACTCTGGAAAATACTTCTTATAAAAGGAAAATAAGTTAACATAATCCTTTTTCAAAAAGAGCTGAATCGTTTTGTTTCTTAATGATGTACCCAAAGAAACGTTGCCTGATTCAACAAAATTAGATTCATAACGTGCTGATTTAACAAATAAATCTGGCTTTGCTTTGATGTTTCCAGACAAGCAATTCAAAACAAATGACTGATGTAGAAGAGTACCATTCACAAATGCTGGTACTGTTATTATATCTTTTGAACAACGACTTTTGGTCACAAGTTGATTTATTTTAAAGTCATAAACTAGTTTCAGTAAACTTTCATGCAAATCCTGCGGTTTCATTAAAATACCCCCATCTTTTCAGGCTTGTCTACAGATGCTTTTGACTTGATTGGCGAAAAAGGTACTACGTAAGACAGTAGTTGAACACTATCACAATTTTCATTGTCATTCAGTTCATTTACATACGATGGCAAAATTTTATCAACACAATGACTAAATATTTTATCCGGGCGATTCATTTTTAAATTATGTTTATTTTCATCGATTTTCATTTGATTTATATCTTCCCATGTAATAACTTTCATGCAAATCCTGCGGTTTCATTTAAAAAAACATCTTTTCAGGCTTGTCTACAGATGCTTTTGACTTGAATGGCGAAAAAAGTACTACGTAAGACAGTTGTTGAACACTATAACAATTTTCATTGTCATTCAGTTCATTTACATATGATGGCAAAATTTTATCAACACAATGACTAAATATTTTAGCCGGGCGATTCATTTCTATATTATGTTTATTTTCATCGATTTTCATTTGATTTATATCTTCCAATGTAATAACTTGATGCAACAAAACATTATCATCTGCAACATTAAAATGCTCCTTAAGGAAATATAAGTACTTCTGTTCCATGAATCCACTGTAAACTCCAGATTCAACATACCTTACATAATAAAATTCAATGTCTTCAATTTTATTTTTAAAAACTGAACATACAAAGGTTCCAGTTGTACAGTTGTTATGTGCAGATAATCTACTAGCTTCTTGTTCTAATTTTAAAAAAAGATTGCTTCTTTGATGTAACAAAACCCTTTTCTGCTAAAGTTTGTAATACAAGATTTTGCAATTTTAAAGCGTTTGAACAGTTTTCAATCAAAATATCTGACCACAATTTATTGTCAACATTAAATTGAACATTCTCATTTGATTTGATTATTTTCCGCATTCCTTTGTTTAAAGTTGTTCCTGAGAAGTATGTATTGCACAACTCTGGTCTAGATGTAGAGACAAACACATTATTTACATTATAACTAGCTACAGTATATATATCTTAAGGAGTAGGACTATAGTTAGCAGCAGTATTAAACTGTACAGTTGGACACTTTCCCTCATCATTTTCCCAGTTTTCACCTAAATATTTTTTTTAAGTAAGAAGTTATTTTTATTTTTTCATAATCAGAAGGAAGACGTATACTTAGCAATTCCAGGTATTTGAAGTGTTCCTCTTTTGTGTAATAACCCATTGGAATGGAGAAATCTTCATCAAATAAGAGCAGCATCAGTTTGGACCTCTGAAATTTTTAATTCAATAATGACAAACAATTTTGTTATTTTCAAATAAGGCATATAAGTGATTTTCATATACGATCTTTAAAAGTATACAACTGAATGCTCTTATCTTCAAATGAGTGGGATCGCCAGACAAACTTAAACATTGCGACATATTTGAAACCAATTGAGAAACAATTTCATGCCCATATCTTGATTTGTTCATTTAGTATCAGCAGTATGTTCTAATCGAACAAAAGTGTTGACACTTAGAGATAAACAAACAATTGAACATCTGTAATAATGGTAGGAAATGAAAAACACATTGACTTGTTAGATATTAAATAAAATTTCGAGATAAATGAAAATGCTTTATGTAACATGAACAAGACAATTTACCAGATAAAGCGGACACATATTCAGATCTGTTGTCTGTTCATTGATCTTCCCATCAGGTAGCGTGTTTTTCCATTCATCGATTGTTTTGAATATCTCGCTGTTCTGTAGGCACAAATATGTGAGCAGTGCAATCAAAAGTACTAAAACGGCATGCCTTAAAGGAATATCTCTTTGGAATGAATATGTTTTACATAAAAATGCATTTAAAAATGTACAAGCGACAACTTTACAACACATTGCCAATTCTTTTCTCGTAACAGTTAAAAAAACACCAATTAACAATGATTAACACATCTGTACATTTTATACTGAAAATATACAAATGATTACCTACATCATACAAATGTATCAAAAGATGCAGCTCAAATCTTCTTACAGCTGAAAACCATTCATGGCAGTCTTCCCATTGGCATCTATTTGTTCCATCTATGTGACATACTATATGGGCACTAAGTTCACCATAATTAATAAATTTCTTGAAGCATTATGTCCGCTTGCAACTGAAAGTCTGTGGAAGTAAACATTTGTATTGTTATTAAATTGCTTATTGAATATAAGATATATATGAGTATAAAAACAAGCAATCATATGTTTTTTTATTTTTAAATATACTACTATGGTAGTAGTATTTGAGAAAATGAAAACAAATATCAGAATGGATTAACATCATTTTTTACATTAATTGACTACCTAAATTACAGAGGAAACAAGAGATGTGTTTGTGAAACCCAATGCCCCCTACTGCGCTTTTATGCCGCACAGCAGCTATTTTAGAAAAAAAAACACCTTTGACTTGAAGGATGACCCTGACCTTTCAAAACTCAAAATGTGCAGCTCCATGAGATACACATACATGCCAAATATCAAGTTGCTATCTTCACTATTACAAAAGTTATGACCAAGGTTAAAGTTTTGGGACAGACAGACACACACAATGCCAACCAGACAGGCCAAAAACAATATACTTCGATCATTTGATCTTGGGGCATACAAATAGAAAATGGTCAATATATGAGATAATAATTTCAAACAAGCACCTTCCTAAAATTACCCTAACCACACATATAATATATATATATATATATATATATATATATATATATATATATATATATATATATATATATATATATAACATTAACACGGTTAAAATTCCTCTGCTTAAGGAACTTGCCCACTAATATTGTTTATTATAAGGCAGGAATATCTCACCGGTCCAGGGTTAAGTTCAACGTCATTTGAAAGAATAAGAAGAAGCTGTGGAGTGTCTACATCTTGTTGGGGCGTCTCGTCAGTGTGGAAAAAGAAGTGGGATGGCACATTGACTTGATCTTCTTTTGCGGCGTTGTCATCTTGTTGGGGGCGTCTCTTCAGTGTCTCGGTGGCAATGGATGTTGGATGGCCCGATGATTTCATTTTCCTATAATAGAATAACCCTTCCTTTAATACAATACTTACTAGACAAACAAGACTATTGCCAAGCAACGTATGTCCTCTACAGGCTCCACCATTATCAGATTTTTTTCCATTATATATATATTTGTTGCCATAGCAACCAGAAATTTTGACGTAGGAACAAAATGAAATGACGTACATAATGTCCATATTGCCATATATCAATGTTTCAAGAAAAAAAGGAGAACTTTTAAAGTTATCGCAGGATCCAGAAAAAGTGACAGACTCACAGTATGACGGACACACAAAGCGCAAACCATAAGTCCCCTCAGGTTAAACTGTTAGGGGAGAAAAAGTATTATATTTTTTCATTCAAAATCATAGAGTATATTTACATAACATAAAGCTATACAACAATATGTGTTCCATTTAAAAACCTTATTGTAAAGTGTGTCAGGCCTATCAACTTTCCACGATGAATGCTTCCTTATAAAAAGGTCGAGCAGGGCATCTTCAGATGAACAGCACACCCTGCAGTTTGGGCAATTGTAGCAAGGGACCTAAAAAATACCACTCAGCCTGAGGATTCTAAAATCGCATCTAAGTAATATTTGTGAAAAACTCATGGAAATTGAAACAAAACAAAAACATGTACCACAATTGGTTCATACTTTACATCTTTACATTATAATGAATTCAATACAGGCCCAGGACTGGTCCTGAAAAGCTTGCACATGGAAGACTTACATACACCAAAACATAAAATTTGTTTATAGCATTGTGCCATGCTATCAGATCAATTGGCATGCTACAAATATAGTGTCATATAAACAGGGCAATCATTGTCTTTCATGCTTGAACCAATTACTATATTATGATACATAAAAATAGGACACAGATGAATCAAACACACATTCTGCTGATTTATATTAAAATCAAAGTAATGAAAATACTTATAAAAGAAATATGTATGTAAATTGTCAAGATGGAAAGTGTTAAAAAGTATGGAGCATATTGTCATCAAATAAGTACCAAGCATAAGCCATGCAACTTGTATGCAGGCAGGAAAACAGCCACATCTTCAGTAATGTCAAGGTAAACAAATCCACTGCAGCATGACCTTTAATGCATGACGAAAACACAGGATCATTAATGCAGTGTCTGTGAATGCACGATCATGTAAAATTAATATTCATTCAGGCTAAAATTTGCCATCCAGTAAAAAAGGGAAACTATGTCTGAACTATATTTTTGTTGTCCCGGACAATATTGGACGACCACTAATTCCAATGACCGTCAATATAAAACTAACAAAACGATTAAACCTATTTGACATGAAACTAACAAGAGAGTTACTGCAGTAATAGCATTCATGCAGCAAGTTTTAATATAAAACAAGAGCACCGCATAACGGGTGCTACGTTCGGCTGCGAAAGCTTGTCAGATTTTTTTAAAGGTCACAGTGACCTTGACCTTTGACCTAGTGACCCAAAATGGGTGTGGTGTGTAGAACTCATCAAGGTGCATATTCATATGAAGTTTCAAAGTTGAAGGTGGAAGCACTTTGATTTTAGAGCCAATGATAAGGTTTTAGCACGACGCCGGCGGACGACGAGCAGGCTATGACAATACCTCGGGTTTTCTCCGAAAACAGCCTCGCTAATAAATATTGTTCGGGTGTCTAAAAATAAAGCAACAATGAGTGCCTTATGTTGGCATATGTTTATGTTGTATGTTATTCCATTAAGAAAGGTGATTTTTATGTAACTAGTTAAGAATGCATTACATTTATGTATATATAGGTAAACAACAGCTGTCACCATAGGATGACGTATGCCCCCTATAAACGCTTGATAGAAGTTTTTCGAAACCTAAACACAAATTTCGAAACCTAAACGCAGACCCTAAGTTTAAGGTCAAGGTCACAGGGGTCAAAATTTGTGTGCGCATGGAAAGGCTTTGTCCATATACACATGCATGCCAAATATGAAGTTGCTATCTGAAGCGACATAGAAGTTATGAGCATTTTTCGAAACCTAAACGTAAAGTGTGACAGACAGACAGTCCGATCACTATATGCCCTCCTTCGGCGGCATAAAAAGATGCGCCAGAAATTAATGACTTAAAGGATATAATACATGTAAATGTTAACAAATAGATTTTTTCAACTTAAGCAAAAACAACAAAACAAAATGCACCAAAAAAGCTTCCTATTCCTTGATAACATGTATAAATCTGCATTTATTTACTGTGCTTTCCCTATCGGTATTTTATGGCTATTTATTTCACACAGATTTCACTACCAGTAACATGATGATGAATAAAAACAAGAGCACCGCATAGCAGGTGCCAACGCTCGGCTGCAGGTGCAGTTTCTTTTTTTTAAGAGTTCACAGTGATCTTGACCTTTGACCTAGTGACACAAAAAAGGGTGTGGCATGTATAACTTATCAAGGTGCAGCTACATATGAAGTTTCAAAGTTATAGGTGGAAGCGAATTAAACATTGTGGCATTTCTTTGCCAACTGAAACAATTAACACATGCATGTACATGCAAACAAAAGTGTCAACAATAACAAATGCACCAATTAAGCTTTATATACCTTGTGTGACATTTCTTTGCCAACTGAAACAATTTACACATGCATGTACAGGCATGGCATAAGTGCAAGACCTCATCCACCAAAGTTGACCATTTTGAAAAATAACAACAATTATATAATACTATGCAGAATACAACAGAAAGGAAATATGTCCTCAAAATAATAACACTAATATGGTCTTTTACTTATAATTTACTTTCAAAATAGGTTTGGTTGTGGTTTTTTTTTCAACAAAAAAACCTAGTTTTAAGAACCAGTAGGACATTTCCACAATGAAACAGTGAGGGTTATCTGAAATTAACGGTATTTTTTACCTTCTTTCCATATATTTTGACATTTCTGGTTGCAGACCTCTTAGCTCTGGCTATGACAACATGAGAATGAATTGTGTGTGTGAAAATATGGAAAACAAAATTATATAAACTAACTAGTTTATCTTTTATACAATTACAGAATGTTATGTTCTGATATAACTGAATGGTTATGACATCAACTCTGTGGTCTGGCTTTCACACAAAGACATCTGTTGAACTTTTTATGTTTTCCACTTAATGACAAACAATGCCTTAGATGATTAAAGACATTGCTTTAGAAGTATAGGACCTGCAGTCCAACTATTGCCCTACAGCTACCAATAATGAAGGGCATTTATTATTATGGTGCTGATCAGGGGCAAAAAGGCGAGGCTAAAAAGAGAGATGACAGGGTGCCCAGCTTAACGGCTCTAGACATAACATTAATTTATAGGCTGTAACAAGCCATATGAGCAATCAATACTGGATTGCAATCACTTTATAAATGTTTATTAAGAATGATGAAATATCTGTACGATTAAATGCATAGAAAAGTTACCGTTATTTTATGTGTCTGAGGCATAATGTCCCTGGGAACTGGTACTTCACTTGCATCCACCTTGTCTTGAATCTCTGGTTGAGCTCCCTACAATTTATTTAACAATAATACAGGTATTATACTTTTTTACAGCAAAATCAAATTGTTATGAATATTTGTAGGTTGAAGCGCTTTGATTTTAGAGCCAATGTTAAGGTTTTAGCCTGACGCGGAATTGCAATTTTGTGCATAAATCACATTTGCTTATGGCTCATAAATGCAGTCCACTTTGTTGTAGCACTAAACCCACAGTCTGCACAATATCCGAAAAGAGTGCTATGGTGCTGTCATGCTCCTGAACCGGTACTTCCGTGGCTGAGAGAGCTGGCCATTCTGTAGGATCTTGAACAGCAGCCTCCACACACAGCTGGTTTGGCAGGTTGTCCTGTATGGATGCTAAACACCTCCTAGCCCCTTCAGCACTCAGACGTAGTCCATCATGGGACAAGTACAGGGACTTCTTAAAATTAAATTTTGATTATAGATAGTTACCGTACCAATTTATTTTAAACATAACTAAGATATTAAAGCAGCAAATTCAATGAACTGGTTTCCCTCAACTAATGAAAAAATATTTTAGTTTCAATCAATTAGAGTGTACAACTCTGAACTGACCAAAATGATCATCCTGACGAAACTTATGCAAGAACTACTAAAAAATGATAATACATGTTTATTTTTTAATTTCATTAACTTCCAGATTACAGCACAGACAGATATCTTTAATTATGGGGCTTTACGTCTAGAGCTGAAACCAACAAAACGTGCAAGTGTACCACCACAAAGTAATACATCTATTTTAAAATTCATGATATATTCATGTAAAAGTTATTAAGAAACCAGTAATTGCAACAAAACTGCTCAATGAGTCAATTTTCACTAATTAAGGGGGCATATCTCTTGAGCAAAGAAGGATGTCTGAACAGAATTTGGGATTGGTCCACCGCAGACTAATGATGCATATATTTATTTTAAGTTTCATGATGATGAAATTCCATGCAACAGTTGCTGAGAAACCTCCTATTTCACTCTAGATCTTTCCCTATACCTGTTTAGTTGCTCCATAGTCCATTTATCTCACAGAAGGCACATGGTGACTCAGTTCCCACAGCATGCTGTTTGCGCTCCTTATCCACTGGCAGTAGTTCATCAACTGTGCCCATGAGAGTGGCCATCGGGGAAACATTCTCACATCAAAATCACGTGGAAGAATCTCGCAAAGCACCACGTGTATTTCAGTGCACACACTGAATACAACATCAAGGATCTCTGTCACACAACTAAAAATAACAATCAAATTCATTGAATTGATATACCCTGCCAATATGCTTCTGGACACAAAAGTGTTATATTTGACACTGAAAAAGCATTTTTTAAGAAACAAAGGGCCATAACTCTGCTATTAACAGTTGGTGTACGATGCCATTTGGTGTGCATCATTCTCTTATCCATATATATACTCATACCAAGTTTCAATGAAATTCGCCAAAGCACTTCCAAGATATGGCTCCGGACACAAAAGTGCTGGACGGACAGATGGAAAGACGGACGGACAGACAACCCCAAAACAATATCCCTCCTCCTATGGCGAGGGATAATAAGTTAATGGTATTAGTTGCTCATTGTATTATATTCCCATCACAAACAATTATTAACAAGTGATGTGTTCGTCAGAAACACAATGCCCCCTATTTGCGCCGCTTTGTATTATTTTTTTTACCTTTGACCTTGAAGGATGACCTTGGACTTCCACCACTCAAAATGTGCAGTTTCGCGAGATACACGTGCACACCAAATATCAAGTTGCTATCTTCAATATTGAAAAAGTTATGGCCAATCTTAAAGTTTTCGGACGGACAGACGTCATATATTTGACATTTGACCTTGAAGGATGACCTTGACCTTTCACCACTAAAAATGTTCAGCTCCATGAGGAACACACGCATGCAAAATATCAAGTTTCTATCTTCAATAATGCAAAGGTTATGGCCAACGTTGAAGTTTTTTTTTCCGACGGACGGACAGACTGACACACATACTGACTGACGGGCAGTTCAACTTCTATGTGCCACCCTACCGGGGGCATAAAAAGTGACAAACAACTACAAAAATATTTGAGAAACTAACTTATTTTATTTCATTAAAATGCCAATCCAAAAAAATCTAATAAGAAAATGATACTAAGTTGATCAAGCTCATTTTTATTCATGCTGCTAAGCTGTTCAGTGGCGGATCCAGGGTTTCTAGTTAGGGGGTTGGTGTGGACATTCAATAATACAGGCCAATGTAAAAGCATAATGGTGTAGTGGATGTGGTGTCCGCCTAGTGATAGGGAGTTAGGAGGTTCTCATTATCTTCTCCATAAACACCAAGTTCTGGTTCTTCCCAGGAACAGACTCGAGTGTCTCAATAAGCATAGTGCGTTCGCTGCAATAAAGCTAAGGTAAATAGGTTAAATTAAAACTACAACTGAAAAATTACTGTTCAACATACCGGTAGAAATCGCTATCCTTGCAGCAAACATCGTTAGAGCCAAGATGAAGGACGAGGTACAGTATGTCGTAACAACAGCAGCTCTTGATGCAGCAGCTTTCTAAAGCCCTTCCGGTCAGACACATACTTTGCACCTGCATAGTAAAATAAGATCTTCCATTTGGAATTGGTTTTCATTTGCAATAATTTTTCTTGAGTTGTCATTTGTTATTGAATATTATGAAAAATAGTCATCATTGCTATGTTCGAGACAAGCAAGCTTATCTTTGTTAATATTTATCTCACTTGTTCTATGTTGCGTCAAATTTCTGGATTTGCAATCTTTTTTCCCATTTTGGTTACAGCAGAAAGGGTATTTTTCTTGATTCTATAATACATGTTTTATCAGTGTAATAATATACATGACGTGTAGATGTAAATACCATGAAACTGTTAGGGTAAAATATCTTTCTGGGTATTAAAGCAGTATTCAGTGGAGTTTTAAGCATTTCTTTAAAAACAAGAGATGCGTTTGTTGGAAACACAATGCCCCCTATTGCACCGCTTTGAAGCCATCTACATGTATTCAAACTTTGACCTTGAAGATTGACCCTGACCTTTCACCACTCAAAAATGTGCAGCTCCATGAGATACACATGCATGCCAAATATCTAGTTGCTATCTTCAACATTGCAAATTTTGACCTTTGACCTTGAAGGATGACCTTGACCTTTAATCACTCAAAATGTGCAGCTCCATGAGATATACATGCATGCCAAATATCAAGTTGCTATCTTCAATATTTAACAAGTAATGGCCAATGTTAAAATTTTCAGACAGACGGAATATTTGACATTTGACCTTGAAGAATGACCTGATTTTCACCTTTTACCACTCAAAATATTCAGCTCTAAGAGATACACATGCATATTTTTTTTTCAAGTTGCTATCTTCAATATTTAAAAAGTTATGGCCAATGTTAAAGTTTTCGGACGGACGGAATATTTGACATTTGACCTTGAAGAATGACCTTGACCTTTCATCACTCAAAATGTTCAGCTCCAGGAGATACGCATGCATGCCAAATATCAAGTTGCTATCATCAATAGTGAACAAGTTATGGCCAATGTTAAAGTTTTCGGATGGACGGACAGACGCCATATATTAGACATTTGACCTTCACCTTTCACCACTCAAAATGTTCAGCTCCAGGAGATACACATACATGCCAAATATCAAATTGCTATCATCAATAGTGAAAAAGTTATGGCCAATGTTTAAGTTTTCGGACGGATGGACAGATGCCATATATTAGACATTTGACCTTGAAGGATGACCTTGACCTTCACCTTTTACCACTCAAAATGTGCAGCTCAATGAGATGCACATGCATGCCAAATATCACGGTGCTATGTTAAATATTGAAAAAGTTATGACCATTAAAGTGTTCGGACGGACGGACAGACAGACTGACAGTTCAACTGCTATATGCCACCCTACCGGGGGCATAAAAACAATTATTTGGTACACAAAGCTTCAAATAAATATTAAAATTAGCAACCTTTTTTCCAAAGGCAGCAACAAACACTACAGGGCTAGATTGAACTTTACCGGTACGCAGTTGTTTACAACCATCGACAAAGCGGGGGTTTGGGGGCGGTAGCCCCTGATACTAAAGAAATATATAGGATAAAAGGATAATAAGGCGTTGCGTAAGTTGTTATGTGTTAGGTGTTAAGGGTTAGGGTACGCTGTTTGATGTTAATGTTGCGTTCCGGTAAAACTCAATCGTCCCCACTGCAGTATAAGACAGTAGCTAAAATAATTATGCCAACGCAAAAATCATCAAAAGACTATGGCGGCAATTTATATCGACTATATAAGACAGTAAAAGGGGTAATATAAAGCAGCATGCCACAGAAACATGTTGGGTCTCACACTCAACTATAAACAGTTAAAAATTATTCACCAGATACGAGCAGAAAGTCAATCCTTGCATTTGGAGGACACGCAGACTTCAAACGATGGACATTGGAATCCCCGGCAAAAAGAACACGAACATCGCTGCTGCACCAGACATGTTCTTCACCTGAAACAGAATAAACAAAAGGCTTCCCGGCAAAGGACATCGTTCCACGAACCCTGGGGAAGTTTAAAAACTGAAAATACAACACGACAACAAACAAACGCCCGAATTCAAATACAATCCGAACCTGGATTTTCCAAACAAGTTTTACAACGTTCAGTTTTTAAATAGGTAACGTCGCGAAATCAAATTACAAATGTTAAACGAGCACTTTCAAACGATTAAATGTCACGCAACGCGGTTCTCTTAAACTGCAACGTAGTCTCTGGTCAACAACAGCTGTTTTATAGTATGTAAGCTTTGGTCAGTATAAAATACTGTCGAGAATAAAATTATCTGGACTCTCTGAAAACCCTTGTTAAACAAGTTCAAATCAGAAAGGGAGATCACCACCACTTACTATAGCCTATCCTCTCCCCTGATTCAAGATCAGTGTTATGATTGGCCAAAATGATTTGGGCGACCGTGGACCAACAGGCCTCTGGGTTGTTGACCGGCTTCAACCGGGGCAGCACCGGGAAATAGTGTCACCGCGTTAAAAGTTTTCTACGCCATCATCATGGTTCTCGCCGGTCGACCGGCGTTAGCAAACCGCGATGGACCGGGGCTCTACCGGCAATAGGGAGACTGGGAACTAAATGCTCCACCGAAAGTTTTCGGGGATCATAATTAGCTTACGAGATTTACGGCAAACAACCATGCTTATCGTTGTTTTCGTTGAAAATCGAGCGGTCTATGAAATGAATCATTAAAAAATAAAAACCTTTAAAATTAATGTCACCGCTCGTCAACATGAGTCAAGTAACTCCATGCTTCAACTAACAAACTTAAAGGGCGACATTTTACGTCGATACCGTTTCAGTAACAGCTATGACAAGTATTAATTGTGTTTCGTATTCGAATTGCAGTAAAGCGTATTGCGGTTTATCGTTTAGCATTAAGCATTAGCGGTTTACAACATTGCCCAAAACCATACGGACAGAATTATAATACATGTATTAAGAAACAACTTTTGATATTTAGTTTAGTTTCGTATTCGAGTTGCAGTCAAGCGTGAGACGTATTGCGGTTTGTCGTTAAGCATTAAGCATTAGGCACTTTGCGGTTAACAACATCGCGCATTACAACTTTGACATGAATGGACTGGCTGATATTCCCTTCCATACAATCAACCTTTAAGTTAATATGTGTTAAAAATATTTCGCCGTTGGTTTGTTTGTTTGCTGTGGGTATGTATATTGATTATGTATTTTACAGTTTAAAACATAATCATCATAGGCCTGAACACGAATGCATGACCAATTGTTAAAGTGTATAAAAACAAGAAATCAACCTGCTTGAATTCTGTTGTTTTATGCCTCCGAAGGAGGGCATAAAGTGATCGGACCGTACGTCCGTCTGTCTGTATTTCCGTCACACTTTGCATTTAGTTTTCGCATTTAGGTTTCGAAAAATGCTCATAACTTTTATGTCGCTTCAGATAGCAACTTGATGTTTGGCATGCATGTGTATCTCATGGAGTTGCACATTTTGAGTTATATTAAGGTCAAGGTCATCCTTCAAGGTCAAAGGTAAAAAATATGGCTTTAAAGCGGCGCAGAAGGGGGCATTGTGTTTCTGACAAACACATCTCTTGTTTATATTTATTTCACACCTTTTACTACACCAAATGAACTTCATTTATATTAATGGATGTCTTGTATTTTAATTGTATTTCCCATTACATGTGTAATTGATCAATTCATACAAAATTGTTGGTCAATTCTAGAAGTATCCTGCAAAGGTCAAATGTATATGAAGATTGAGGTGGTTCCTTTTTCCTAGTTCCTTATTCCTTATTCAAATAAGGAAAACGGAACAGTTCCCCATTCCTTATACAAGCTTAACATATTTGATATAGGGGCTTAAAGAAAAATAATGCATACAATTCTTAAATAAATCAAAACAAAATAATTCGAATACATTTATTTTATCATAAGCTTATGTAGTGCGTTACATATCCATGTTTCTTCTTCGCGCTTGCATAGGATTTCTTGTTTAGACCGAACCGGGATTTTGTACTTCGAATACTAACTTCACACCAACAAAACCTAAAGCATATAACACTATTATACATGTATGTGTTATAAAAGTGCAATCTAGTACATTTCAACATGCTTGTTTTTATTCATAATCCAGTTCCTTTTTCGCGGCTTAATAATGAAACATTAATCAGCTCCACATTCCGTATTGAAGCCGAATAAGGAACTGGCATTTTCTTACTTAAACATCAACGAAATTGAAAAAAAAATTAAGTAATGATAATCCAGTTCCTTATTCAGTTTAAATAAGGAATAAGGAACTGGTTTCATATTTTTTATTCAAATCGAATAAGAAACTTGAATGCTCTTTCTATTAATTATAACTCAAATGATTTTTAGTTGTTCGCTGGCAAACAACTAAAGTTAATACCACGGGTTTCAAGCCAGTTTTCTTAACTATGATAAACCGCCGCATCTGCAGCACCGCGCCGACAAGGAGTTGTATAATTTATGCCAAAGGATGGAGTTCTTTATTTATATTCATTCTCAAATGGAAACGTTATGTGAATATCGTGTTAAATGGAATATTTTTTAAAGGGGCGTATATAGAAAAGAATCAATTAACATTGTAAGAAATATACGTGTCGAGGATAAGAATATTTATGCATGATTAAAATAGTCAACTGTCTGCTGCGTCTTAATCATATGGTGTTGTTGTTTCTTCAAATTGCAAACATTTCATCATTTGACACGACACTTATCAAAATTAGACATGATACTCTAAAATACCTTCTTCATCAAGTGCGGTGAAGATCAAATGAAAACTGTTTGACAAGAGAGAATATCAAGCGATCAAAGACCAATTAGTTATTATTGAAGAGCCACAACCAAAAACTTCCTGAGTCAATTTGGTCTGCTACCGTAAGTACTTTATACCAAAGAAAAATATATACTTCTATCAAATTTTGATGCTGAAAAAAAAAATTACTTCAATAGATTTTTGCAATGAATTCAAAATCAGTTTATATAGTTTATTTTGTTTTAGAAATAAATAGGCAAAGGCTGTCTTTTAACCACTGAATTCAAAGATCAACATTTCATAGTAGGCCTATGTAAAGTAACTTATGCAATAAAACATGAATACAATATTTTGATTTTGCTCTTAAATCTTCAATTTTTGTCCTTAAAACCTCAAACATTTCTACAACTTGTGATAGGAACCCTATAGGACCTGCTACATATCATAGTAAAATAGTTTGTGATTTTGAGATAAACATTATTTTTAGTTGTGAGCGTAAGCTCACGACTAATGTAGAGAGGCAGTTTTTCAAGTCATTCTGCAGTTAGCTACGCTAGGAACGATAACTGCAAGTCAGTCTGCTGTTAGCTACGCTAGGAACAATAACCACTGCCTGTTTATACTCCACCACTGGTACACTGCAGCAGACAGCCTGTATGTAATCAATAGGTTTGAGCTTGTGCAACGCTATTGGCCAGTTAATCATTGAACTCTGTACATATTGGCTGCTTTTCGAAACAAGAAACCGTCGGAGACGGGTGATGCTCCCCAAAGTTTTTTTTTGTCACAATATTGCACTGCATATTCAGATAAAAGGAAACGTCTTGAGGGCATATGCAACTACTGCTGATCAACAAGTATAGTGGGATATCGAGAGTCCAATACACTATCACGCGTTTATTGCGTTACCTTGTTGATAGTGCTTGCTACTACAGCGGGGTTAAATTTTATATGTCTGGGAAACGTTCTTTTGTTCTCAACAGGTAGCAGCGATATCTCATGTTTTCTCAATTGCTCGGGTGATAACAACGCAATTGTATAGGGTTAATCTTTTTTATATTCAAAGTTTTCAATTTATAAAACGTCGGACATGAGTTGCGAAAATACTAACTGTGAAATTAAGTTTGAAATTTACGTTTCTAAAAAATAACATTGAAAACAAATGTTAAACAATTGTGTGTGTGTTTACTTGTTAGTCGCATATTTGGTGGTGCGGTAGTCGAGTGGTAAAATTCTCGTCTACCATTTCAGAGGTCCCCGGTTCAATTCCTGGCTGGGGCACTGGAAATTTAAGAAATGCTTCAAGTGTTTCCCACCCAACTAGAGATGTACTGTTATGAAACCCAGGTTATTCTCGCATGTGCTATACACTGAGCACGCAAAAGAACCAAGGAATCTATTCGAAAATAGCTAGGGAATCGCATCCGGATTCCTTGTAACTCAATACTGTCTCTTCTGCTTGCTGTCTCTTCAGCAAAACCAAAGGACCCCATTGGAAATAAGTTCTTGCACTTTCATGGGTTATCCTTGACTGCAAGGTCAAAAGAAATCCTACTACTACCGCATGAATGTATGTTATTGTAGTCAAACAATACATAAGTATTAGTAGATACAAATTATACTACGGGAGTTCACATCATTACGTCCTCACATGGCCTATAATACATGTAAGTATATTTCTCCACCTTCGAAATATATCGTATGTTAATATTAACACGCAGTTTTCTTTCGAAACATTTAAATCACGCTTTCATAGCCGCGTAATGCGAAAATGGGTCTTATGGCGTTTCGGCCAGCTTTGTTCAGAGGCAATGCGGTCCGCTATAAAATAACTCAAGGTTTCATGGTGTCATTGTTTGTCTCCTGACCAGACTGAGAGATGCGCTGGCTGGGTGGGCTATATCTATGATGGGCGCATATGGCATAATACCCATTTTCGCATGACGCGGGTCTTTTTAAATCTCATTCCGAGTTGTAAGCCTATTAATGCAGGAACGAGTTCCAGACGTGCTGACCGAGTACGGCAAACATTTGTGGTTAGATAATTAAACGATTATCTCTTAGCATGACACAATACTATTTCGGAAGTGTTTTTTTCTCATCTTGGAAGCAAAATTGTGTTCATGGATAGTCAATTATGTCTTCCCCTCACAATTTAATGACCGACTACAGACCCTGAAATTCTGCGAGATGGATTTTAACGTGAAGTTGTAACTGGGCTACAATTTGCGTCTATGTGTTGTTTGAACATGCAGAAAGTAGTCCGGAATTCCGTACATTGAACAGTGTTACATCCTTTACGCTGCGCACAGACACAGTGCTGCAGCCAAATTTCGGGGGATTTCTCTCGAATCAGCCTATAAAATATTTGAATGTATTCATTTGTGCCTTCTAGCGTTATGTACAGAGGTTATTGAAGGTGAAAAGCTGGGTAATACAGCTACGCCGAAAACCTTACGAGTGTTCTATACCGATGTTAAGGTAAGAGACTGGTTGACAACGTGTGAACTTCTGGGGTAACCATTAGTGCATCAACACCATGGTTAGGGTAAACAGCGTTGTCTTTAAGACTACCTAATTCGTGAGTAGAAACTAGTGCTCGCAGATTTTGTTTTCATTTTCATCAATTATCTAATTGTATATTTTGAATTGTATATGGTGTCAACAAAAGATTTGTAAGAGAAATTTCCATCATGAAATAATATTCTTAGTGTTTTAGGTATTCGATATTGCAACAACATTCATTTAATATGATGGTGATTGCAAATTTTATTTTATATTCTCAGTATACCATTTTCATCGCATTTTTCATGCTTTTAGAACGTCAAAAAGAGAGATGTTTTTGTAATTTTGTCTAGGTTATCTATATAACATAAATATGGGGAAAGACAGTGCACACACATCTCGACCTGTGCGTTAAGGCACACTTTTTATAAAATTGAATGGGGTGTGTTCATTTCAACTTGCGATTCAAAAAGCTATAACATAGTTTTGACAAATGAGTTGCGTCTAAGATTATGCAATAGCGAACAACTAAGTGCCTTCAGCGCTTAGATTGTTACAAAATTTATTTGGGAACAGACAAAATGGCGCTGTACTCAGTGCTTATCAGTCCTACTTTTAGTTCGTGAAACTGGTTACTTTTTCCTTATTCGGCCGATAAAAGGCACTAGGTTATCACTACAAAAGAGAACTTGGTAGGAATATAATGCAATAAATATTTTTTATTATCAACCTATATTTACAGTGAATGTCCTTGATTTATGTGTCTCTTAATTCATATTACTGTATTTGTTTAGTAAGAAAATGCCAGTTCCTTATTCGATTAGAATAAGGAAATAGGAACCCTTTCCTTTTTCCTTATTCAAACTAAATAAGAAATGAGGTCATTAAATAAAACGGAGTAGAAATGTACTGTAATTTTTTTTTTTTATACCTAACCGACATTAACAATGATTTTCTTTGATTTATTGTCTCGTTGGTTCATGTTGATTATTAATTCATAAAAATAGCATTACATTTTTTTTATTCGAGTTGATAAATGTAAAATAATGGTATATGCTTTAGTTTTTTTGATGTGACGTTAGCATTCGAAGAAGAAAACCCCGGTTCGGTTTAAACAAGAATCGTGTGCAGGCGCGAAGAAGAAACACATGTTACGTGATACATAAAGTAAGTGTATTCGGGTCATTTTGTTTATATTTACTTAAGAATTGTATGCATTATTTTTCTTTAAAACCCTTTATCACATATGTTTAGATTGAATACGGAATTAGGAACTGTTCCTTATTCCTTATTCGAATAAGGAGTCAGGAACTAGGAAAAAGGAACCAACTTACTATCCATCAAATGTATGCGCTTTTTAAAGAAAATACACAGATAGAGAAGTACAACTTTGATACGATTCTAACGCAACACTTTTCAAACTTGAATATCTCAGTAATGAGTTAAGATTTGGAATACAAATTGCACATGTAATCATTGGACTATATTCTGTGTAAGATTACGATACAATCATTCATCCGTGACAATGGGTCGCTTTTGCACGTTGGTATGCGTGGTTTCATCTTTTTGCACGTGAAAATAGTGACGCTATATGATTGTAATTGTTTTTCAATATTTTCATTTATGTTGGGTTGACACACCAGGAAAACATAACATTAATTTAAAAATCAATATGTCTCGTATAAAATTTCAGGAGCGCAACAGCGCAATCGGAGTTGTAGACTACCTTCCCCACTTGCTGAAGCATCCCATCGTCACGGATGAATGGTTTTATCGTTGGCTTACAAATACTGTAGCCAAATGATCGCATGTACAATTATTAAAACGATTTGGCTCGTATAACTATTCATGAGCGCAATGTTTCAAGCCGGTTGTCATTAAGGCGTGTTAGTAAATGCGTTTTACTTTTCATATAATTATTTTACGATGTACGATTTTGAGAATTTTACTTTTTTAGTTCTTTTTTTAATTTGTTATGTTTGATAGTTAAAATGTTCATCAATTTCAATTAAATGAATGTAAAATATAAGTTATTTGTTGAACTAGTCTGAGTTCAAATTTCAACAAAATCCGTTTTAAAATAAGGGAGCAATATTGATTTGAATACGTGTTGCGTTAAAAAACTCTCCAAGTGTATGCTAATTTTACCTGAGACCTTAAGACTAAGTAGTATGGCAAGCGGTTCGACGCATAATCCCAAGAAACAAGGTTTCTCATGAGAACCTATGTTCTCAGAATGAGAACATAGGTTCTCAAAATGAGAACCTAGGTTCTCATGAGAACCTAGGTTTTCAAATGAGAACATAGGTTCTCATGAGAACACACGCACACCTATCTATTGATATGCATATGCATACATACATGCATACGTATGTAATGGAGTATATATACAACGGTGTTACCCCTGCATATGACCTACAAAAAATAAAATATAGAACCTTCTCGGTAAGATACTACATTTTAAACATAAGTACACTTTTACAATTATTCGAAAAGAGAGCTTAGTCCTGTCGAAACCCTCATACTAAGTTATATCATAGATACAGAATTTTAATGTTCGCGTTTCAAGTGCTTTAACAACGTAAGAAGCAGTTTGTTTTAGTGTCTGTTCATTTTTGCTTGAAAACATTATAAACAATGTATGTACATTTGAGTGTATGAAAAAATTACGTTGTATATATGTGTTTCGTATATCCTGCAATAAAGGGCACTTGAATAGGTAATGTAATTCGCTTTCTATTTCACCAGTATTGCAAATTAGCCAAAGCCGTTTTTGTTTAGTTATACAGCGATATCTGCCTGTTTCGATTTATAGCGGAAATGTTTCGGATCGAAGTTGGGCAAAACTGCGCCTTAATTTGCGCACAAATAGGATGGGCAAAACTGCGCCTTAATTTGCGCACAAATAGGATGTCTAGGTATGATTCGTGCTCGTATTGTGACTCAATATGTGTGTCTAGTTCAAATTTGGGAGATGTATTAACTATGCTCCACAAAAAAAATTAAGTATTGTGACTTGGTCCTTTCTCTAAATTCATTTATAAATTTGTATGAGTTTGTGCTGGTTAATCCAAATATACTGAAATCAGTTTTTGCTAAGTGAGTTATTTATTTTATTGGTCGAATTAAAGTCGAGATTTATGTTTGTGTTCAATAAGGAATTATACCATTTTTTTACGTATCTGGTGTCGGACATGCGTATACTTTTCAGCCAATATTTTCGGCATCGAGTTTGTGAAGTTATAACAATTGGGTAGCGACCGCAATCTCCGAGGCTCGTGATCTTTGTTGATTTTTCACCAAATGACTTGTTTGCATGCATAACATAATCAGGAAAACTATTCCAATGTTCACGTCATGTTCATACCATGTTTCAAGTAAGCAAACCATTGTAAACGTTTTCAAATACACTGTATGTGCTCAAATGTACTCAATTAAATCGGAGAACTCCAATTTTGGTAATAGGCCTTTTTTCTTCCAGCAGCACATATTTAAGGAGACAGAAGATTTGTCAGTTAGGCCTTGACCTTCCCTTTATGCGTTTATGGAAGTGTTTTCGTCTACATCCATATTTTCATGTTCGTCGGTGTCACGCACATCATGTGAAAATTGTGGTAACCGTCGATGAAAGGCTGTATAGCTTTGCGTCTTACGGTGAAAGTTCTACGTTTCGAAGAAGGATGTTATCAAGTGCAAGCTTCTCTTTATAGAAATAGCCAAACTAGCCACCTCTCGAAGGAACCTTAGTGTCTTTCTCTGTATCTTCGTGAGGTCGTCACCTATACAAATGCATTGCTTGCGTAATTCTTCGCGACCTCGTTATTCCCGTAACGTGTCGTCCTCAAATCGAAAGGTGTGAATGGTCATAGGAGAGTATCCATCTTTAGCGATGTAAATGAATTGGCTACTTTTTATTTCATCCGGCACCCAGTTTATTGTTTGTCTTGCGATCCTTAGTTTGTCTTCTATTGCTTTTGATGTTTGTTCTTTTTCACCAAGCTTTGGATTAATTGCCCATCCAAATATCCTAATATTATTCGCAATCGCTTTATGGTTTAAACATTCAATATTTTCTTGGAAAGTTTTAATAAGATCATCATGTTCGTAACATTGGTTTTGCAAATGATCTTCATCTATTCGAGTGCTTTCTGTAAGGTCCTGTCTGTCGGAGGTATTGCGTTCAATGGCAAAAATACGAGTCCCTGTGTTTTCGCTTTAAGTATTGAATGTTCGTTTTTCACCGCGTAATTCTGTATTTGCACCCTTGAGACAACATAAACAGCTTAACCTCTCCCAACCGTGACCATTATTGTAAAAGACTCCTCAAATATTTGGTTTTGATTTAGTCTGACCGTCAACATGTATATAAAGAACAATTTCCGGTTGCAATATGCCTTCTGTTTACACAGTTGTACTGCCATAACCGATCCACATCTATAAGTCGCAAGCTAGTACACCGAACTTCCCCTGAGGTCACACAATGTTTATTGCCACACTTGCCACTTGCTGTCTGCATTTTCTCAATAAGCTTTACCAGCCGACGTGTGTTACAAAATCCTGACGAAGCCGCATTTCTGAGACAGCTGAGATGTAGCTTTCGGGGGACTGCCGTCCAAACGCAGAACAAAAGTATCGCTTTCCATGCAGGGTATGTGGCCTGTCCCTTCAAGAGTTAGAATGATCTGTATTAGTTTCGATGCCTTTAACTGCCTCACTTTCCTGTTTAAGACAACAATGGTAAGCTTACTGGGAACATCCATTTCAACAAGCAACTCGTATAGCATTTTCATACCAGGAGTAACTTGATTTTTCTCTCCAATTTTGCAGTAGCATGTCATCACTCGGCACACCAATACGGTCCGCGAACATAACATCATCACCATGTAGATAAAAACGACATGCACAATAAGGTCATCGCAGTCAATCCTCAAACCATAAACACCAAAAGAGAGCTATTATGACAAATACTCTCGTAACTAAAACCCTACATCATTAATGAAAGTTAAACATGACTCCATAGTGGCATCTTCGATAAAAAGGTCATATCAGCGGGCTTCCATATTATGTCGAGACGAGATGGACACAAGGATCTGCATTGTGGAGTCCTCATAGCTTCAACACAGATCATAGCGGAAATCCTTCCTACATAACCAGAATCCAAACTGTACCATTTGGTTTGCAGGAGATTTGAACGCCAGAATATAGAACGGGAAATCTAAACTGTTATCTCCTCCAACTACAGTTACATTATAAACAAGAACATGCTAGACCTTCTCAATGACACTGACTCTGAACAAGTCATCAAGTTTTCCACAAGAAACCAATAAAGACCACACCTATAAGTGACTAAAACGCCATCTCTAGTAAACGCAGCAAATCTCTACCGGGAGTGAGCGACTACGACATTACATTTGCAATAATACTCCGATTGAACAAAATGAATGTTGCTGATATTAGAGCTGCCACAAAAAATTCACATCCATTCTCACACATAAACAGCACTACGTCCACTGACATAAACGCTACATGAAAGAAAACATCAAAATTGACATCAAGTAGATTCGACCAACCCTTGATCAAAAGTTAGGTAAAACGCATCTAAAGGAAGCAAAAGTAAAACCTGCATTAACGCTCAAATCAACAGCAGATCTAATAACATAACTAAATATAACTATGTGAGAGACCTCCTCACCAGTGACACACATTTAAAGAAGCTGTACTATTTCATCATCAGCAAAAGGTTCGAAAGTTCCGGGGTCCGAATCTTCAAAATTAACGATGTCGTCCATAGTGACCCAAAGAGCAAAGCTAAGATCCAAAACTCACATACTCTTACGTGGAAACAATCTCTCCAACACTTCGATATCACCACAAACGGCATCAGAGAAGTCTGGATAGACCTCAACGCCCATTACGCATCAAGACGGAATGCCACCAAGATTTCTGAAGGAAAGTCTCAGTAAGATTGCCCCTGAACTGACCCTAGTGTTCCAAGACTACACGCAAGGTCGAGTACCCAGTAGCACGCTATCGTCACTCCAAACTTCAAGAAGAGCGACCGCACAGCTCCTGCAAATAGCAGGCCAATAACCGTGACCTCAGTCTGTTACAAGATCATGAAGTCATTCAACACCTGGATAACATTACATACTTACTGACAGTCATCATGGTCCAGAAAATGACGTTTATGCGTAAAGCAGCTTGTACTTACCTTACAAGTAGGACGACGGTAATCAGATTGATGCGGTGCTACTAGACTCTAGTAAAGCCTTCGACAAGTTACCAAACACATTAAATCAAGCTGGACTATGGGATCTGCAATGACAAACTTAAGTGGATCCCTAGTTTTATCAGCACTAGGAGCCAGGAAGTCCTTCTTGAAGGTCACACCTGTTCGTCTGTCCCTTTCATGTCGGGAGTACCTTAGGGCTCTTTGTAGGTCCTCTACTATTTCTGCTGTATACATGTATCAATTAAACGCCAGGAAGGGAAGCCTCAATTATACGCCTCTTTGCAAATGACAGCTTACTGTATCGAAAGATCCGAACTACTGAAGATACAGATACCTTGCAAGAGGATCTTGAAAATTAAACGTGGGAGAAAGAATGGAAAATGAAATTCAACTTTTCCAAATGTGAGACAATCCACTTACCCAGCAAAACGATTCCTTTAAAGAGGACATACGAGCGTCACAAACGTCACAAGTGGGAAGTACTTAGGAACACTTTGCACGAAAAAATGCTATGGAACAGCCATGTTGTCGTCTCAAAGAAAGCTAAAAACTATCTTGCCTTCTTGAGAGGAATGATCAACAATTGCCCGACGTGAATGTTTCAAAGCTCTTCTGCATCACATCCTGGAGTTTGCATCGACAGCACTGGATTTATATAATGTGGCAAACATAACCCAGCTAGAAGCAGTGCGACGCAAGACTGACAGATTTGCCACGTAAGACTACAGGACAAAAAGCAGCACACCCAAAATGATCGCCTCTCTAAGATGGCAATCCTTACACATCCGTTGGACTGACTCCCGACTGTACAGGATAATTAACTGCATGATTGTAATACCAACCAACCTGCACCGTTATTCACCTACAGTGCCCCTACACAAAAACGAATCGTTTGTTTGCTTGTCCCATACTGCCAAACATACCTGTTCATTGCTAACTACAACAACACATCGTGTCTTCATATAGTCTAAGATTGTGTTTCTAAGATGTTCCTCATTGACATTTAACTATTTGGATATGATGTCAATAGTGAACAGTTCCATCCTTTATGATGTAGGTTGGGAAAATATATATTAATGCAGCTAAAATGTTCTTACAATATAACTTATAAGTTCAACAAGAAAAACGTAACACGTGTTAATAAATCCTAAACAGTATAGCAGTCAAGAAATTCTGTGAACAAAACTCCACTAAAACTGTATTGTAGATTTTACTATAACATTCGCTGCTGAAGACTTTTACGGTTTAGGGAATCGTTAAATGAGGAATTTCGGCTCCTACCAACTTTGACAGAATCTTGTTTACTTGCCAATGTTTACCAAACAGGATATAAATTGTGTCTTTAATTTTAATGACACAACATTACTTCATTTTTATTGTGAAATATATTACGTACGTAAGAAAATGTCGTTTTTATTCAACTTTTGTCCGTCATGTTTAAGAACAAGATATGCATACCAATAATATGTCAACTTTCAATACCGACTTTGTGCGCTCGAGATTAGTTTTGAAATATTACGAAACCTAGCGGTAAATGTAAGCAAAGCTTTCGAAGTGATATAAAAACACATTATACAATACATTAATATGTATATCGTTTATTGCAATTAAGATTTTGTACGCTTCAAAATGTGTATATAAACGGTAACTGTATCGTTTTCATGCATGCATCATTATGATTATAGAGTTTACGCAGATATCAAAGTTATTACAACATTCTATTGGTATATTGTACTTATGTTTTCAACCACTCTATGATATGTAATATTAGACCTTCATGTGAGTATGATGCAATTCTTAAGAATGAAATTCTTTATAAATATAAAGTAATGTACATATACACAACATATATGAACATACTCTACATGTATTAGCAAATTTTGTAAATATGATATGTAATATTAGACCTTCATGTGAGTATGATGCAATTCTTAAGAATGAAATTCTTTATAAATATAAAGTAATGTACATATACACACCATATATGAACATACTCTACATGTATTAGCAAATTTTGTAAATACTCCAATATGATTATTAAATCATGACATGTATTTAAGCACTAATGTCACCAAATTGTAAATTTATGTAGATATAACATCATGCTTGTTGAACAAGGATCATAAAGGTCTATTTCAATTGTGTATATGTATATGTATTCGTTGAAATAAAAGTTCTTCTTCATCCTTTTTTACAACGTAACCTTCTTTGCAACGTGTACACAGGTGTCGGCATCGTATAAACACGGCCTTTTTTCCGCATTATTGTGTTTTACATATTTAAGTCGATATCAATGCAGTGTTTTTTTAGGCCAAAACACTGTAAGAATACCAATAGGATTCATTCTAAACGAAATGTATTTTATTTGTATAAAGATAGCTAAATAAGTCCACGTTTTCGACTGTGGTTGAAATTATTCTGTTATGTAACAAATTCATATCGCAAAAAACGTAGCGTTGAGAGTATTTCGAAATAAACGGTATAAGAAGAACTAGTGATTTGGTCAAGTTTTTTTTTCTTTCTTTTCTAAATGTTTAAAAAGATGCAATTGTACGGATATGCTATTGCAACGCTTATCAATGCTTATCAATTATCACTGTAGGTTTTAAAAATTCATTGATGTGAAAATCCGTGTAGCGATGTTTTGCACACCTCTTAGAATGAGAGAAGAAGTCTTGAGTTGTGAACACTCCAAACGGCTTAAAGAGAGAAATGCTTTGATAACAACATTTTTAAATATAAATAGTAAGAAAAGGGGCTTAAGGTCACCAACATAAGTGCAAATAAGTGTCTTGTTTATATCTATATTGTGCTGATTGAACAGATCGGATAAATAACCTGCTCCTAGTTATATAAAAGACATGTGCAAAGAAATTGATTTTTGTTCTCAACATATCCGGCGTTATACAGTCTGCAAACACAGGTTACAGGCTGTTTCTGATGAACTTCTTTAAACACCCTGAATTTACAAAGCGTTTGGACACGTTACCCTGTAGCCCGGGATAGTATGTAGTAACTGCCATCGTATCAGCACTAGCAAATAAGTTCACATCGGCCTTAATGGTAACGTGCTCCGAAATTCATAGATGTTCCATCAGGGCTTCGACTTAATGTTTGTCTACCAGTTTTCATTGAATGGTGCGTGGTCAAAATTAAACACAATTGATATTATGCGATGTAAAGTCATCAATATCAGTCTGCTTCAGAGACGCAATTTTGAGCTCAAGCGTTTGAATTTACTGGGCGGCTATCCGGCACCTAACAGCAATGCCAGTATTTGGAATAAAGCTGTATATATACTCCGCACAATTATGTATTATGTCAATGCGATAACATTTGTTAAACCAAATGTATTTGACACTGTGAAACGTATTTATAATGAGGACTGCTGGAGCTCATCCTTTACTGTTTAAACCAAAATTGTTTAAAAGCTAATCGCCAATATATTTTATCTATATTGTTTTCAGGGTATAATTTCGTATCGGGAACATATGGTCAGTTCGCTGACATCTGTCTTTACGAATGTGCATGCTCTTTGATTAAGATGTGTTTATCAAAACTCGCCAACATTTTCATCATGTATGACGTCCAGAATTTGTTGAATGTGTTCGCTGACTCTCTGGTGAGAACGATATCGTCAACATTTATGAGTATAGATAGTTAATTGTTTCAAGTAGATACCAAGGTAATATTTCACGTAAATCACGTCATTCGTAAAGACCAACAATAAGGGTATCGACAGGGATAATGTAGTCAAAACATTCGATTCGTCGAATCTGAAATTCAGAACACATGATTTAGAGTGTTTAACGGGTTAAATAAGGTCATCACCATGCTGACGAAAGCTTGTATCGGTACTGACACAATGTGGATCAAATCGAAATACGTTATTTGTCTGACTCAACGCAAATTCGTCCGATTAGGTCTCTGGGAAAAACGACTGTCATATTTATTCCTCGCTTATATTTGTGTTAACAGATGAGCTTAAAATGCTCATTTATCTCTTCAACGCATACAATGTGGTGGTGGAAAAAAACAAGAGATGACTATAAAATCAAGTTTGGTTTCTTTGTGTGCAAATGGTACCGCTATTCGCTAATAGTCCTCCATTTTTGCTACAAGTAGGTTAGGATTATCTCTATTGAATTACAAGCAGTTTATATGTGCTTTGAAACTTACAAGAAAACTAGAGTCTGGTTTAAATACAGTTTCTGTAATTTTCTGGACATTTTGAAGTTGATCTCTAATATATATTTGCGACAATCTGCGTATTTGATATCATATATTTTATTTTATTAAATACAATACAACCAATGTTGTTTAATTCTGTGTTCGCAATCAGAGACGTAGATAACAACGTCTCTGTCGCAATGCATCCTTAACTGACTGGCTGTTGATAACCTGAAAAAATAAGAAAGCAGTGTAGTGTAAGGGCTAGTTAAAATAATTAGACCTTGGTTACACAGGATTATTATCCCACCAAGGAAAATTACAAGCATCTGGATTGAAGCTCGCTCGGTAGGCATGCTAGAATAATGGTCATCACAGGTTTTAGTCCTGCATGTGTCATAATATCTTTGTCTTGTGTACAATAACTATGTAAATTGCTTAGCAGTTGAATTTAAAATTTAACAAAAATTACCGATTATTTACAATAATAATTATTTTAACTCAGCTCTCTGAGCCATCATAGCAAAAAATGCAAGTACAGTAGGACAATGTAAATAGTTCTATTAGAATGAGCAGTGGCTTGTAAAATTTATTATATAATTGTTTGTTATAAATGAGAATTGATAAAACAATCAAATTAAATGGATGTACAAATACATTATCGATTTTTTAACAGAATAAATTGTATTATGTAAGCCAAAAATGTACATATCATTGGTAAAAATAAGGGTTTTGACGGCACTATTACTCCATATAATTAATGTTATCCGAAATTACATTTTCAATTTATTTATCCGAAAACTATTCAACTTATGAAGAATGAAAAATCTCATACAAAATCAATCGTTCCGTGAAAATGAGTCATACCATTGAAATACTTAATTTTAATACTGATCAAGAGATAAATAATTTGCACAACGAACCACCTTTTAAAATTGCTAGTTAACTTACTATTGCCATCGCCGCCGCTATAACTTCGTCTGTACCTGCTGACTCTTTGTATACAAAGGGGCAGGTAATCCAGAATAAACGTTAAATTGACATAACAAACAATTTGATTGGCTGAGCTAAGTCGGGATCTCGAGATGACGAAAATGCTTTTTTTTTATTTTAATGCACTCTGCCTTTTTTTCTGCACCGCTCTTTTTTTAATTGTACGCCGCTTTTATTTAGTTTTGCACTCCTCTTTTTTCTATTCCGTGGCAAAGACATAGCTAACTCGTGGCCACGAGGTAGAAAAAAGAGGAGAGCAATTTAAAACAAGAGAAGCACCGCTCTTTTTTTAATTGCACGCCGCTTTTATTTAGTGTTGCACTCCTCTTTTTCTAGAAAAAAAGAGGAGAGCAATTTAAAAAAAGAGAAGTGAATGTCACCTCTATGCCACCGTATGATTCCGCCAATGCCAGGCTTCTATTTGTTTACAGTGGAAGCTGGGAACCAGAATATATGTGTACAGAATAGTTACATATGTTACGCACAATTTAATTAGTTGACTAACTCGTGGCCACGAGTTAGCTATGTCGGGATCTCGAGATGACGAAAATGCTCTCCTCTTTTATTAAATGCACTCTGCCTTTTTTTCTGCACCGCTTTTTTTTAAATTGTACGCCGCTTTTATTTAGTTTTGCACTCCTCTTTCTCGTGGCCACGACATAGCGAACTCGTGGTCACGAGATAGAAAAAAGAGGAGAGCAATTTAAAACAAGAAAAGCACCGCTCTTTTTTTAATTGCACGCCGCTTTTATTTAGTTTTGCACTCCTCTTTTTCTAGAAAAAAGAGGAGAGCAATTTAAAAAAATAGAAGTGAATGTCACCTATATGCCACCGTACAATACTGGATGAATCCATAGACTTTATTTCTATAAGTATATTGGGATACGTTTGTTCATGTTGCGTGGATCAGTTACTGCTTTTGATAAACAACAAAGTATGAGACGATTTCGTTAAGTTATATTACAATTTAATTATTGTCGTACAAATGTATTTTATATATTACAATTACAGATGATCGATTTTATTTGCTATTTCGGCCAGTTAACACCACCAATACATCTATCACAATAAACTCAATTATACTACCTGCTGAAAAATACCAAATTTCATTTTGGTATGCCACGCCTGGAAAAACGGGTGTGCCAAGTTTGAAAACAATAGGTTTATCTACAAAGGATACAAAACAACTTTGGAACAGCATCAACCATGTACAAACGAACTGGATGCACGAACAGATAAGCGTTAATGAAACTGAAAACTTCACGGTAAAATGTGTAAATAAAATAAATTTAATTAAAATAAAATGAACTGCGGAATAAATGTGGTTAAGATAGTGAAGATATACATGTAGTAAATAATTTAACAGATATATGTAATATTGTATATTTGCCCTTCAATATATGTATAAATATACTTTTGTTTGTAATAGAACATTTTTTTATTAACTGTTTGTAATAAAAACATATTTTAATTATCGAAGTTTTTTAAATGAATGACATTAACATACCATCTTTGTGTTTAGATCATGTTTAGTGCAGATAAAGCTGATAACGGTTTTGTTGGACTGGACGATGTAGAAGTATGTAGAGGTTAGTGGCATTGAATCCATACTACAAATGATGTCAATTAACGTACCTCGATGTCAGAGCTAAAAAAAATATTCGCATTTAATTACATAATTTTTTGTCATTTAATATATTTTTAACATACATGTATTATAAAACGTATAGACGTAAATCGCTTCAGTACATAATTTATACGAATGCCTGTAATATTGAATATTACCATTGAAAATTACAAATGCCATGGAAAACATGTCGACTCGATTTCTGTTTTAAAAGCCTGTCTGACATTATCACTGAATCACGGAAAAGTGGTGTACGCGAACACCTTTGCTGAATTTCAATGCGACGACGAGTATTTGCTGCATGGTCCTTCTTCCAGTACATGCACACATTGGTATTGGGATGCCCCTTGGCCAGTGTGTAAGCTTAAAGGTTAGTATTTTGATAGATTCGCTTTTTGGGTACAACATATTGCAAAATGTGGTCGATTACATCGCCATGATTACATGAAAACGGTATCCTTTTAGTGGTAACTCTTTAACAAATAAAGTACAATCTACTATTCGAATAAATGGATAAATGGTATTATACCCTTCTTCTCAATCATAATGTTATCGTAAAGGTAAAATCTATGCGCGTTAATCTCTGGTTTATTATTTTAAAACACACACGCAGGATTGTTTCAGAGTAATTAGCATACTCTGTTTTGTGAGACACTTCTACAAATACATTCATGTATTTTTTCTTAGACTGCGGACAACTTTTAGCTCCTGAGCACGGGCATGTGACGGCATCCAATACCACAGTGGGTTCCGTTGCAACGATAACATGCGAGCATGGATACCTTTTGGTCGGTGAAAACACTTCGACATGCGAAGCAAAGGGAAGGTGGAATTCAACGCAACAAACCTGTATTCTTATAGGTATACTTAACGAGCGATGTCATGGCTTACAAAAATACTAACATTTATTGCACATGTTGCTGCTTTTAAATACACTGTGCAGTTATTAATAGAAAGCGTGTATTACTTCACTGATTAAAAAGATTATAACCGGAGACCACCACACGTCTGTCGTCAATTGTATTCTAAAAATAATGATCATAACGTTATCTTCATTTACATAGTATGGTTAAACGTTTGATAGTTTGGCGTTCGCAATTATTTTTTTTTATTTAATTACAAGTAAAAAGCTTAATATTGAAAGAAATATTAAAGAGTTCCCTCAATCAAAACAGTCATACTTACGATTAAAATAAATGCAGAAACATCAATACAGCGTGTCGGGCGGTAAATATTATGAATGCTTGTAAGGCATATATTTTACATTTTATATATAACTTGATATGCCTGGATATCTATGTTGGCTTTCTTTAAGAAGTTTTTGCTGTGACAAATAGCGGAGACATGTCACACAAAATGATCGTATGGTGTATTAGTTGTTGCTTTGCAGATGTTAAGAACGGTTATAGTGTCATAATGTTATAGAAAACAGAGTTTAATATCAAAGTCATTATGTATCCAGACTGTGGTCATCTCACTGTAACAGTACACGGCAGTATTTCCTCCAATGAAAGCGTGTTGGGGGCAACCGTTACAATCAGCTGTGCCGCTGGTTATTTATTAAATGGGTCGAGTACTTCACGGTGTGAAACAACGGGCAGATGGTCCAGTACATGCTACATGTGTGTTCCAGCAAGTAAGTGGGGTACTTTAGAAAGAAATGTATAAAATGTAACAGTAGCATAATTATGCTGCTTAATATCCTAAGAGTTATCATTAACGTTGCCACGCAACCATTGGAAGTTCATTTACGTCCGTGTATGTAGGTCATTGGCATGGATATGGTCTATGTGTTCACATCATGTTAATATAATTGAACTATTTTGGCATTTGGTGGCATTGTAACGAGCTTCAGATGACATACAGGTACACTTTATGTGCGTTTGTAATTTCCATTGTCTACACATTCGTTCAATAGCTACATACATATCCATGGCATTCATAACATTTATGTTATTATCCATAAATATGTCATCAGACTTACCAGAGATCATAGGTCGCACGTGTAAAAGCAATTGCTCATTTACGAACAATGAAACTTGTGGATATTCATTTGGTGACCAGTGGAGAGTTTGGAACGGAGATTTCCAGTTCAAGAGTCGACATCTTACAAATAATGCAGGTAAATTTGTTGTTTACACTGAGAACGTACCCGTAGGCATAAATTAAACTTAATAATGTAAAATAATGTATACACTGTTTGACATTTAAATGTATCTGAACGTAACACCAACTGATTATAGTTAACAATAAGTGTGAAAAAAGTTTCCGATCAATAAATCATCGACGATTAGACCGATTGGCTTGATACTTCACATTCGCATTTGCCTTGGACAGTATATGCCCCTATTGAAATAAGGGTCACTAGTTCAAAGCCCTGTTTGGAGGGGCATATGTCTCCGACCGCGGAAAACTTGTAATTTTTGTGTAAATCCAATTTGTCGGACACCCAGATTTCTCCCAACAACTTATAACCCTGCGATTTCGGACACTTGTATTTTTAAATCAGAAATCAACCTATTTGCTTTTATTTAGTGACACAATATACATGTGATTTACAACGGTCATAAAACATTTGCGTTATTAAGGTCAATAGATTGGCATACTGCTAAAAGACAATTGCCTCACCCGAAAGTTTATAAAGTGATAATAGAATGAAACAAATCGTTTTGATTAATGCATTGTGAGAATCGGTTTAGGAACTTATTTTGATGTTAATTAGTACAAAATATGTTAAATGTATTGATTATAGAAAATACATTGGGTATACTGTTAATTTGTCCCTAAATGTTTTGTTTTAAAAAAACATTTCAGGGATGTAAATTTTCGGACAAGAAAATTGAAGTATCCGAAAACTTACAATAATTACGGTAATTTATTGAATCGCAATATATTCCATTTACTGCAACTCTAATACCATCTAATACAATGGTAATTGTTGTCAAAATAATCGACAGTTCGATTTTCAAAAAACAATTCATTCTTGTATATTCTGTTTGTGTTTTTATTCCTTAAATTTGTGAAGTGCGATCGTTAAGGCGGCCAAATTTGCGAACATTAATTTTCCTTTCTTATTTTAAATTAGGCCTGACTATTCGTAGCAGGCGTTTTCGTATGAACGTCAACATTCTAATAAATTAGAACGTTTTGCTCTTAAAAATCAATAATGTAGACACAGGTAGGTTTAGAACGTTAATTCTCTTATTATTGTATGATACATAAGCAAATTGTTCGTAAATAAGCATATCCATTCTGTTCCCTTTCGTTACCATGCTATTTCGTACTAAGTATGCATATTATATTTCACAATAGTTGCACAGTGTATAAACTATGCAGTAGTTCAGTTGCTTTAAGGTAAATTATCTGTTACACTTGGTGTGTAACATTAGGGAAACATCCACTACTACCGTTTCAGTCAATCTAAACTAAATTGGATATTTTTCGAGATGGTTTATGTATATGTTCCATTGTTATTGACATTAAAACTTCAATTATATTTCAATTGTATTGAAAGATGGCTATATGATTATGCTATTATAATTAAACGATTGAAAAACTCCATTCACATAATACGTTAAGATTTTAGATGTAAGATGTAAAATATATTACCAGTAACCTATGGCTAGTGGCTTTGATTTATTACAAAAGTAATTTGAAATTTGAAAAAGGCGATTAAAAAAAACACATAAGCAATCTTCATGTTCAATATATACATATTTATTGAGTTTTCATTTGGACATATTCATCTGTGTTGGGTCCCCTTTGAAATTGTAGCGCGAGCCGCCGACTACCTGAGACCGCCACCGAGCGCTATGTGCGCGGCCTCACAATGGCGATGTTCCTTCCGAAACCCTCGGAAGGCCAATTACAAAATAACAATGTAATTATAATTTTCCTTAGGCTTCCTGACTCCTGATTATGAACTTAAAATAATCGAGTCGCTTCAGATATATACAATGCGACCAAAGAGGGGATCGATGCCTTCAACGAATCCTCCGGCTTCCGTGAAGCTACTGGTAACCGCCTCCGTGAGGCTACTGGCTTCCGCGAAGACACTGGCTCACGTCACCCCAAGGCCTTAGGTGAAGCTTCCGTCACTGCCTTGTACGACGTCCGTAGTATCCAACACTCTGAAAACCCTCCCCAAGAAACAGGAACTCTGCAGCCCGGGCAGCACCGTTTAAAGCATGCAGCCAACGTAAATACCCAACTGCTCCAGAATACTGTTCTTTAAGAGTAACGTCCCTTTTTTCAGATGTTGATCCGCTCGCATACACCGGAGAACTCTCTAACTTGTCTATTTGAAAGCCCTTATATACTGGCGAACAGAGCGCCACCTAGCCAACGGAAAGGCACGATCCAGAAACTACCGACGTTTCCGAATTCCCTCCGCACTCTACGGAGATTACCGATCAGCATTTCTCCTTCACTTACACAGAAACTAGCCGTACATATACGCAGGAATTAACTAGAAGCATTCCTTAAATATCCAATACTCTTTCAATGCTTAATACATTATTTTTAGCCATACAATTAACTTACTTTATGAAGAACAAGTTACAATTTCATATTGTTTACCTGGCAAATTTAAAACTAAGGGAGGTAATTATACTGTAGCAGTGAAAATACGCAAAGCATCTATTTCGACTACGAATCCTTTCGTTATATTACCCACGCCTCCGATTTTCCCCTCATGATTCAAATATACAAAACTAATACAATCAAACATTACAACTAATCCATAAACTGTACACAAGCAAACTTCAACAAGAGCTATCATACACAATGCAATAGCGAATCTCTTCCTGAGAAAATGAATGTATCAACTTCAGTGCCAAAAATAAAACTACTCACTACTTAACATGGTTCGTACTGAATCGAAAACACAAATTCCCCATTATCATACCCTATGATAATGTCACCGAGGCTTGCCGTGCCTCCGCAAATCTCTCCAAGACAGGCTGACCGTTCACCCGTAACTGAGTTACAAGAGGTCTCTCTTGCAAAGACTGTATAACCTTCGTCAGTTATCACAATATTCCTTTTCTGAAGGTCGGCTATAGTTGCAGCCTGCACCTTAACTATGAGCTCCTTTTCCCCGGACGCTCTACCTCTTGCCTTGCCAGGCAGACCAGACGTAACCGGCGTTGTAGCGCTGCATGTCGGTACACTCATGAGGCATCTTTTGTCATCTTGCTTCAGGATGACTTCTTTCAACACGCCACTGGAGTGTCTGTTTTGTACGTCTGCTGGTGATAGTACTGTGGTCTTAGTTTTCGGAATCACAGTGCTTTGATGCCCCTTCAAATCACCCAGAAAAACCGCTGTCTTTTTCTTAATACCTGCATCATACTTCACTGAAGCACTACCAGCATCTGCAGTTTCATGTGCCGGCTGAGACCACGGAGGTTTCTGCATTTTCCTCGTGTTATTATCTTTTGAACCGCCTTCTTGCAAGGTTCTTTGAATCAGACTTTCCCGTCGGATCCGTTTCTCCTGTGTTGATGTATCCAGATTTGGCAACATATGGCTTCCACTGAGAACACGAATGCCCCCAACAGTATGGACAATGTCTCTTTGAAGCTCTCCTGGCTTCGTTGAAGTCGTCACCTTTTGACCTTGTTTTCTTCGCCGGTTATTAGGGCATTGCCTTTTCAGATGCTTCTGTGAACCACACAGATAGCATCGTCGATCTTTTTCCTTGTCATTTCGTTTGTGCCTATACGCAGGGCTTGTGCTTCCAAACTTCCACATCTGCTTATCCAAACTTTGCCCAAGTCTTTCTACCACCATTCCCAGCTTCTTAATCTGTTTTGACGAGGAACAGCAACATTCTGCATGGACCGATGGAGAATCATGACTATCAAACACTGTTGCATCTGTAACCTTTAAAGGCTTCAATGAAAGTCTTTCTCGCAAAGTGACGTTTGCGTCGAAGACACTCGGCTTTCCTGACGTCGTCTTTTCTTCATCGCGAGACTTACGTCCATTATCAGGATACTTCCTCTTTAAGTGAAACTTTGAGCCGCATGTGTAACACCGTCGCTCCATGACGCTTGGCCTTGAACCATATCTGGGTTGTGAGGTTTCCGCGGTGCCCATGAACTGACTTAGCCGTTTGTTGAGCATGTCAACCATCTTTTGAGGCTCATTCATTTGCTTCATTGGCTTATTGTCATCGGTACCTACCGCAGACACATGTCTGTCAGGCTTAGTTCTTTATGCACGATAAAAAGCTTCGAGCTCCACAGCGTGCCTGATGGCATCATTGAGGCTTGCTGGTCGGGCCTGTTTGATGCGTAGTCTCATGTCCGCACTTTGAATAGCATCAAGAAACTGATCTTTTGCCAATGTTTCTTTCAGGTCTGCCGGTGCAGAGGGGTATGCCAGGCTGTTTAATCTTCGAATGTCTTGCCCCAGCTCTCCCAACGTATCCGATGCTTTTTGTCTGCGATCACGTAACTGCACTCTGTACAGTTCCGTCTGGTTAGGAGGCTCAAAACATTCTTCCAAGGCTTGCAACAGTGAGTCATAATCTCTGGAATTGAGAGCAAGGTTTCCCAATACCTCTTGCGCTTGGCCACGCAACGACACTGCCAAATGCAATCCCTTGTCACTGTATTCCCATTGATTAATCACAGCGCACGTCTCAAAGTGCGCTCTATAATCTCGCCACGATGATTGACCATCATACGTAGCTGCCTTCACAATACTCAAAGGTTTCAATGGAGTCTTCTTCAATGTGACGTTTCCTTCCCAATAATTTGGCTTTAATTGAGGCATAGGCGCCTCTCTTTCAGTAACAGGAGTACACAAGCCAGCCCGCATGTTATCACGCTTTAATAACTCCAAATGCCTTTCAAAAGCCAATGTGTCACATTTTTCGGCGAGGGCTTCATTTCATCGCCTCATCGCTTCTAATTATTCAAGATTATTATTATTGCGTCACCACATTGAGCCATTTTGAGGCCTGGGCTTGACAGGTTAGAACTGTCGATAGGTTTCTGTACCCTATCCCACCGCTGCCACCAAATATGCAGCGCGAGCCGCCGACTACCTGAGACCGCCACCGAGCGCTATGTGCGCGGCCTCACAATGCCGATGTTCCTTCCGAATCCCTCGGAAGGACAATTACAAAATAACAATGTAATTATAATTTTCCTTAGGCTACCTGCCTTCTGATTATGAACTTAAAATAATCGAGTCGCTTCAGATATATACAATGCGACCAAAGAGGGGATCGATGCCTTCAACGAATCCTCCGGCTTCCGTGAAGCTACTGGTTACCGCCTCCGTGAGGCTACTGGCTTCCGCGAAGACACTGGCTCACGTCACCCTAAGGCCTTAGGTGAAGCTTCCGTCACTGCCTTGTACGACGTCCGTAGTATCCAACACTCTGAAAACCCTCTCCAAGGAACAGGAACTCTGCAGCCCGGGCAGCACCGTTTAAAGCATGCAGCCAACGTAAATACCCAACTGCTCCAGAATACTGTTCTTTAAGAGTAACGTCCCTTTTCTTCAGATGTTGATCCGCTCGCATACACCGGAGAACTCTCTAACTTGTCTATTTGCAAGCCTTTATATACTGGCGAACAGAGCGCCACCTAGCCAACGGAAAGGCACGATCCGGAAACTACCGACGTTTCCGAATGCCCTTCGCACTCTACGGAGATTACCGATCAGCATTTCTCCTTCACTTACACAGAAACTAGCCGTATATATACGCAGGATTTTACTAGAAGCATTCCTTAAATATCAAATACTCTTTAAATGCTTAATACATTATTTTTAGCCATACAATTAACTTACTTTATGAAGAACAAGTTACAATTTGATATTGTTTACCTGGCAAATTTAAAACTAAGGGAGGTAATTATACTGTAGCAGTGAAAATACGCAAAGCATCTATTTTGACTACGAATCCTTTCGTTATAAAATTTAATAATGACATAATTACAAAACATAATATTACAAAATGCAAAAGAAACACGAGTGCAAATGATTGATGCTCTATAATGACACTTATTGTCGATATGAGGATTAATTCAATAACAACTAAATTTTCCTAAAAGAACAGACACCGTTAACGATTGGTTGTTATTGTTTTTAATAATTGATAATGGGTTGGCGTTATCGTGAACGTTTTCTTTTTTACACAATTTGAATGATTTTGCGTCAAGTAAACGTTGGATGCTTCGTCTAAACTGTCAATTTGGAAATCGTAACAGTAGGTTTACAATGGTCAAATTAACTTATTTCTATTATTTAATTTGTTTATATAACGATCTTCTTTGTCAGATACCTTTACAGGAATTATATTATGCTATCAAAAACCTATTTACAAAAAAATCACGTGGCAGTGCTCTCAACTCTGTGTGAGCCACTAACCATGACTCAAAACCAAAGGTTTAATAAAAGCTTGTCACTTCATTGTTAAAATAGATAATTCTCGAGAAAGAAAGAATGTTATACCCCTAACTACTAACATACTAAATTTAATGTAAAGTATGAAATTATTAATCTTAATGTTTTGTTCGTAACTGTTGCATAACTTAAACGTATACATGTTCATGAGTACATCACGTTTAAAATATTTCAGACGAAAACGCATTTTAATTGTTCGAAACGCCATTCGACAAAGAGTCGAAAAAACATCCATATGCGTCAACACATCCAATGGCAGCAGGGGCAGCATGTCTCAGTTTTTATGTTCAGTTTTTCAACATTCTTCCTGGTTCCATGGGAACACTACATATCAGGTCACGTACAGTAGACAACGAGACAGATGGACTTTGGAACATTACTGGTGTGGGGAATACCAACTGGGAAGTTATAAAAGGCCTGGTTGTAGAAGAAGCTGATACATACTACGTAAGCTTATTGGTTGCCAAAAACTGACCTTTGTATGCAATAATCGTGTTTACATTAAGATTGTATACGACTTATACATATTTATTAGTAACACTTTTTTCCCAAAAATATATGTGTACAAATATTGATGACGTTATGAAAGTTTAATTTTAAATCTTCAAAGAAAACCTTGTCAAAATTGTATGTGTTGAAAAACATGAAATGTATCAATATGCGTGCCAGGTTTCTCTTATTTGATCAATATATTGTATATATAGCATTAATTAAAACTACAACAGTAAAAGCTTGACATCGATCTAAATTATCACAAACTGTTTACTTTCTGTTTTGGTTGACTTCGTTGCAAGCAGTGTAAAGCACGCATTAATCGGAATTGATGACATCCAGTTAGGTAACACGAAATGACAAGTGTACTCACACAGATATAATACATGTATATTAAGTACCAATTTAAATAAATAAAGCAATGTGTTTTGTTATAGTGAATAGTTCAAACATAACTATTTTATATTATAACATGATTAACTGGACATATTTTAATAACGTTCATACGCATTCCGCTGTTAAATAATGACGATTTATTATTTTAGAGAGCTTCTATTGCGGCGTTGGATATAAACCGATCATATCCGAAGTTTACGCATATTGTAACAAGTCTCGTGTTGAGTTGCCGTCTTGTGAACACATAGGTAAGAACATTATTATAGAGAACAATCGTTATACCGAAAACAGTGATGTGTGCATGCTGCTTTGTCACCTTAAAATTCACCCACTGTACGCCGATAATCCAAACTGAGTAGGATAATTCAGATTGAAGAAAAAAATGGCGACAGAAATAAATACTCCAGTCATTTATTTCTAAGAACACGTGTATTTATGTTTAGTTGTAACATGATAAACGTTTCTTTTTGATAAAATGTTATTTGCCTGATACCATGCGCTAATAAACCCATAACAATTAAAAACAATTACGTCGAAATAAAATAAATATGTTTGACAATCTGCAAAAAGTAAATGAAATTGTCGAAGTTTTAGGCCAAAAACAATTATTTTCGGATGTTTTTAATGTTTTAATGCTTGGACTTATGTATCAACCTTTCATATATGTATGTAAAAAATGATAGGTGTAATTGCTCGAAAACGCAATATATTCGTAATTGTTTGGGACAAGAATATACAAATTGGAAAATGACCTAACTAGTGTATGGATAATTCCAAACTAACATTAGGAAGTCGATGGATAATGACCAAACAGCCAGATGTCTCTATGTAAAATGAACACTTTCGTAAAATATTTTGAGATTTATTTAATTGCTAACAACAAAAGCATTTTAGCACATTCTTAAACAATCATCATACAAATGATTTTTTTTTTTCATGTAAAACTTTTTTTCTTCTTTTCTTCTTCTTCGTCTTGAAATAAGAACTCAAATCATTCGTCATGCAGATCGATCTCCATTTCCGCCAAGGAGTTGTTCTGAAAAATGTATACCGGTATAATGTATTTCATAAAACTGTATTCAAATGTTGAAAATAAATAAGCATTTTCATACGACTGCTCTATCAGTCTGGTCTTACCACGTAGCGAAATAAAGCCAATACTATGTGCACAAGCCCCGGCTCTAAAACTATTTGCCACCAGTTTAAAGGAGCGAATCGACGGTTTTTCCCTAGATAATGAAATATAAAATATTCAAAATTACAAAAGTTCGAATTTTTTAAACATAAAATCGAAAGGAATATTACGTTATTAATGAAACCGGAAATAAAAATAGTTAAAAGTCCACAAATATTATTCCCATCAAGGTTTCAATAGGGTTCAAAGTCATTCCATCAACAGATATAAAACTCGCAAGCTTGTTGAAAGTCGTTTATCGTCAGTGAGCATGCGCATAGCGGGGTACTGTACATTTCCCGCTCCGGCGAAAATGGTCACGGGGAAAACTTTTTATTATTATTAAAATACATAATTTTCAGAAGATTGTTATTTTATTTGTCTGTAAATTTAGAAATCATTAAATATATTCTTTTCAATATGTAAATATATTTCGGAAAGTAAAATGCTATACTAGCCGTCGATATGCCCCTTAAATATGTGTGTACCATTCGATGCAATCTTTCTGATATAATGTATAATGAGTCAGATCCGAAACGCCTCAAATAATATGATGACAAAAACATGAATCAGCGGGGCAAGTGCCACTTTAAACTGTAGTTTCGACTCGAACCCCTTCAAATCACGTGATTAAATAATAAGTAGGGACATTTTTAAATTTCTATGTTTTTCATGCTATCCAACATGACATGGAACACGTGTTATGGTATCAATGTGTACGTGGAATTCAAATTTCGTATGCTTATTTTGCTTCTAATCTCAATTGTATATATATGCAAGTTCCGTTGAAATTGATTTCACTAATAACAAATAAATGAATGCTGATGTTCGTTGAAAGTATTTTAATTCCATTATACTCATCGTGTGAGTTTTTGGTTATAAATAGTTGTTTTCAAAGAATAAAAATTATGCAACCTTTCGTTGGAAAACTTGTTCAATACATCGAAGTTTTGATTCATTATCCATTTTGAGTTAGGTTATTATCCACAGAAGTTTTCATATCAGTTTGGAATTATCCATAAAATTGTATACCCGTCCAGTAAACATATGATTTTAGCACAGAAACACACTAGGTGTAAAAAGTAAAATTTTAGAGGACATTCATGATATAATTTGGCATATCTCTGTTACAGTTTCGTTCGCTCTTTTGTCAATTAACGTTTAAATAATTCAACACATAGGTCGCACTCATGAAAATTTGCGTTTTCCGAAGACGTTTTTTACTAGAACTAGAAAGCTATTAAATCATTGCAAAACTCAAAACGCATGTGTGTGTCCGACATTCATTATCACATATGTAGAAAAATTATGTCCTTATAGTTACTAAATTAGCAGAAATGATAAAATAATCAGCTACTTTTTAGTTTCAGTTTCAGTTTTGGCCGACATTTTTTCTTCAGTTTGAATTATCCAACTCAGTTTGGATTATCGAGTTACAGGGGGTGAAATTTAAGAACACTAAATCACAAAACGGTTGTCAAGGTATACTCATAATGACCTCAACATTGTATTCGTTCACAAAATATGCAAACCATATTTGCACGTGAATTAATATCCCCTTTGTTTGAGGTCTCAGTTGAATGCTATATAATGCAGGTGTTACGCTGTGAGGAGAACTAACATTTTGTGCAATTTACAGATTGTGGTGAGCAGATAGCTCCTTCAAATGGCACAGTAACGACCAATTCCACTTTATATGGATCCAACGCTACATTCGCGTGTAATAGAGGTTACACCTTGAACGCGAGTATTTCATCTACATGTCAACGAAACGGCAGTTGGAACGTCATTGAGCAATCGTGTATTATCATAGGTAATAATTTATAACACATTGAATGAAGTTAAGTTCAGTTCAATTAATATATTTAACATTAGCTGATATTCTTACATAATATATTAGTTTGTTTTAAAGCAATAATATTTATAAACAGTATTTATATTGACCTGTTGTTATTAAAGGACATTTTCTGCATGTAACAGATTGTGCCAAATAGCCATCGCTGACCGATGGGACCATAACCTATACGATGAACACAACATATGGGTCCATCGCAAATCTGACAGGCAATGTTGGATTCAATCTGACAGGCGACGCGAATTCAGCATGTACTATCAACGGCGTCTGGAACTCTACTGAGCATAGATGTATTCCTATAGGTAGGACTAAATATAATGATACATCCCGTTTATAGTTCAAACAAATAATCTAAGTAAAAAGAACAAACTTTTTTTATTATGCAAAATACAGTGCAAATAGTCGCTCAATAACTTTGAAGATGGACATTTAAGTGCTTTACTTGACTTAACTTATATCAATGCCAATTCATATGTACAGATGTAAACAGTTTTTTCTGACTTAGATATTTTCGATTTGTCTATATTGTCTTTTAATATGAACCAATGCTCAACACAGTTAATGATACAACACACTTATAAGATGTTTAAAATACCAATACAATATGTCAAATAACCTGAAAACTGTTTCCCTTAAATACTTATACAATATTGTACATGTATATAATGTCTCTGTTATTTTTCAAGTTTCTATAATCTCGATGTTAAATTATTTAATCTGTACTATTTTTCTGCATCATGTCAAAAATGCACAGTCCAGGAAAAGACATTTATTAATCAAACAAAAGCTGTTATAATATACCTCCTTCCCTGAATCATAATATACGTGCTATCCGAATCCTTTCTATTCTTTCTGGGTAATTCTCCGTACAAGACGTATCCCGAATTAACAGACGGAATGACGAAAAGATTGACGATTCTATTATTATGTGCCTTACTTTAACACAATATAAGCTGTCAATTATATGTCCCTTAAATCGTGTTGTAGAAAACGAAGTTCAGCTTTATATCAAATCAGAGATAGATACAAGTAGAATAAACAAATGCCGTTTAAATATTGCATTTACCATAAAATATTTTCAATTATATTGTGGAAATAACTAGATCTGACTTTGTTCCACATTATTTCCACCCCTCAAACGTTCAAACGAAACCTTAGTATATCAGGTAACATAATATATTTTTTAACAAAACTCAATGGGAAGCTGTTTTAATTGTCAGAAAAATACATTAGGCAGAGTATTTGTGTTTTTGTACCGTGGTAGATTTACAACAAATGTCGACTACTGTTGTAAGAATTAGCTACGATTACAATGTTAACAATTTACTACCTATATGAACAATAGATTGTGGGCATCCGCCTTCAATAAATAATGGAACGGTTTATGCCAGTAAAACCACATTTGCATCTGTGGCAAGATTTATATGCGAGGAAGGATACAAAGTTAATGGCAGCAATGTGTCAGTTTGTTTAAGCAATGGCGTTTGGAATAACACGGACCAAGAATGTCACATCATCGGTAAGTTATTCAAACACAACTCCGGACACTGCAAGTACAAACTCACAATAGCAATTCCCATACTCTCTATAAATATATACAGTTAATAAAATCAGTGTATGTAATTGTAAAGGCAATTTAATTTCTTTAAGCTTTTGAGGGTGATTATTTGGTAATTATTGGAGCGACAACAAACCGAATCATGTTATTTCAGACTCCTGTTTATTACCCTCACTTATAAACGAGAATTAGGGGTTTAATATTTTTAATTTAAAGTCCACTTATTCATCGTATCATGCTTTAAGACCGTACCATTGAGTCTTGCAAAATGTTCTGGTTTGGGATTCACGGTTACATTACAAGATGCAAACTTATAATAATTATGCAACATAAAAGTCACGTATCGATACTGCATGTACAGAATGATCAGAACGAAAGCAGTATAATAATCAAATGCTAACGATCTTATCAACAATATGTAATGTCGGTTTCTAAAAACGGAATATTTTAAAAGATTATTTTCAACCAACAATCCGAATGTTGGTTTGTCATAACTTCTAAAGATTACAAACATCACTTTGTGAAAAGTTCTTGATACAAATGCATAACTATTTTAATGACGACGCTATATAATTATAAATGAAACTTTTAATAATAACTTATTTACTTACAGACTGTGGTTTATTACCAGCGTTAAAACACGGGACTGTTTGGTATGCGGAACATAAAACATAACAACATATAAGTCTATTGCAAGTCTCGAATGTAACAAAGGATATTATCATGAAGGCAGGAATTATTCAGAATGCACCAGCAGTGGCAATTGGGACATGTATGGGTACCAGGATTGTGTTCCCTTAGGTGAGTTATTTTAACCCATTTATGCCTAGCGTGTAGAAAAAGGGCATTGGCAAACAGCGTAGACCCAGATGAGAGGCCGCATCATGAGGCGTCTCATCTGGGTATACGCTGTTTGCTTTAAGGAATTTCTGTAAGAAATATTATAAATATGGAAATAAATATACTAGACATCCCTAATTTTAGAAATAAATTGATCCACTTTAGAAGGATGGGAGAGTCCACAAGGCACAAATGGGTTAAACCCCCAATGGTTTAGATTGATCCTTCCAAGGCGGTGATCCCAGTTTTAGTCATTTTATTTTGAGTCAATTAGCAGGATGCCAATAGACTATTGTACCGATAAATAGAAACACGTCTTGCAGTTAGGTGTGTGTTTTTCAAGAGATAAAAATGTCCAGATGTTGGAAGACGATATAGATAACGTTTAAAATATGTGTAATGTTCCGTGTCAATTCATAAAAGTAAGCGTTGCTCAGCGTTAGCGCATTCACTTACAGATCCAGAAGTCACGGGTTCGCATCCCGACGGAATCAGCTTTTTTCAATTGTTTTCATACTATAAAAATGGTTAAGACTATTACAAACATTTGCAATTTTTAAGTTATCAAATTTAAGACAAGTTATTAAGCAAGAAACAAAGATTTTAGTAGTGCTGTGTTTTTTTTTCACTTAATAGTCGCATAGCCACCGCATGAAATGTTTGTTATGAAGTTCACGTATATTAAACCTCATTTTAATATTCGTAGATACAAATTTTACTTCGAGAGATCACACCATATGTGTCCTCACAAGGTTGAAAATAAATTAACGTTTTCGTCATCGAAACATATGGTATGCTTATATTCGAGTAAAACACAGTTTTCTTTCCTCATATACAAATAATATTACTTCACCATCCGCGTCATGCGAAACTTGGTCTTATGGCATATGCGGCAAGCGTAGCTCAAGCCTGCGCACTTGCGCCTTCTGGTCAGGGGGTTACGCTTTCCGCTATAAAAAGCACGCAAGGTTTCGTGGTATCTCCAGAGAAGCCTATAACGTTTGCATATCCTGACAAGACTTCGCGGATGAGCAAGCTGGGTTGGAGCTACGCTGGCAGCATATTACATAAGACCCATTTTCGCAAGACGCGGGTCTTTGAAAATAGTATGCTTATTGCAAATGGAAAATCAAACAACGATTCTTTCCGACAAAACATTGGAGTAACGCTGTGTTAATTATAGCAAATTGGCGCACCGATAGCCTTTTCTGGCTTGCATACGTCACACATGTGTGGTTAGATAGTTAAACGATTTCTCTACTATCATAGGCACTATACTAATTCGGTTGTTTTTCTCGCAATACAAGACAAATTCCATTTGCCGAAAGGTTTTAATTTGTTTCCTTTCTTAAAATCGGTTTTATTGATAACATTACTGTGCTATCAAGAAAATGCGTTTATTGATAGAACATTCCGTCTTCCCCTGACGATTTACTGACCTAGCACAATGAAGTGTATTCATTCGGGTCTACTGGCGTTATGTAAAATGAAATTTCAGTTGAAAAGCTGGGGAAATCAGCTACGACGATAAAAAAATTGGATGGGAACGAGATTTTAATTAAATTATTGTAGTTCCACAACTTCTTTCATATATTCCATCATTCCAATAAATATCTTTCTGTTACCGCGTATCGAGCGTTAAAGGAAACGAGTAACAGAATTTCTGAATTAATGCAAACAATTCAAACAAAAACCATTTCAAAGATGTATTTGATTCTTGTTTAACCAATGTCTATATTGTTCATGTACAGCGTGTTTAACCAAACAAAGCCGATGGTTCCGTACACCTCCGCAATAACATTCACTACTCGCGTGGTTATCTCGTATCGAGATTTCACACCGGAAAGTGAGAGTACTCGATTGAAATAGATTTTATGCCAACTAAACTTGAAAATTGTATTCACTGAACATATTTTATATCAACTTAAAGAGTGATTACTAGTAAACTTTTTTTAGAACTTATGTTTACATGTTAACAAGTTTTGTTCTATCGGTTATTCTTCTTTCAAGCAACATTAATTGGCACATGAAATGCTCTATGATTACATAAACACAATCGTTCGACATTTGTTCAAATAATTTTTGGCGTACATGTTACTATTAAAAAATTAATGAATTAAATTCTAAATCGGTTTAGGGGTATTCCCACTGAACGTGTGTATATCACCTGAGCGAAAAGTTCTAATGCTAGAAGTTTTTATGCAACATTTTCTGAGAATTTGGAGAAAGCTTAATTCTTTATAAAATGAATTAAATACATTCAACTTTGGTGTTTATACTAGCGCAGTCGTCTGCTTCACTTTGCAATTTATGTGGAAATTTAATAAAGAGGACAAATAAAATGTATGGAATATATATGAATTTCGATATTTTAGTTGAAGTAAGATTTTGAAATGCATGTATACCTGTTTTCCTCTCATGTTGGTTGTGTTTGTACAGTCGAAACCCGATGGCTCGAACTCGCCGGGGCCGACAACAAAAGTTCGAGCCATCCGAAATTCAACTCAACCGATTTCCTATGTACTTACGTTAAATAACATGAAATTCAATCTGCAATATATTTTCATCTCCAGTTGAAGAGCATTCATACTGCCTTAACCCCGTACTGCTTTCTGCTTTTGAATTCGAGTTCAAGCAAAACAAAAAATCAACACGTGTGAACATAAAAGTTGCACTGGAATGTCCTATCTTCATTGCAAAGTAGGGTGTGTTGTGGATCATCGTTATAATTCCGTTGGTAATATTAAGAATTTCACATGCTGCAATGAGAGTCCATACACGTTTGATATGTGCCGCTCTGATAATATCGAGTGTGATTCGGCTGGAACTTGATATCGTTACGTTTAAGTGTGTGTGTGACTACTTACTTAAGTATTGAGATTTTGTAAGTGTAACACATTTTCGAGTACATGGAGGTCTGTATGTTTCAATGATTAAATTGCAAATAAACATGATTTTTGTGCTGTTTATACATATTCGATTGGTACGTGTACCATTTGTAACAATACATATACAAATCTGCAAAAAATCTAATCAGAGTTGTGTATCACTCGTGTCTTTCGCGCCATTAACAATCCGTAAAAAGATATGCTTACACAATTGTGCATTTCACAACTGAACATTAACTTAGTATAAAAATGCATTCGCGGTCAGTCGGCTAATATTGAAACACACAGTTTATGAACTTCAGAGATTAAAACAACTTGCAAAATACTTCAAAAAGTATTCATAGTTTTGGCTATTATTTGAATACGTCTTTGCTTAGACATTATATTTGTTCTGATGTATTACAGTGTACATGAGTAGTAGAAATACTCAAGAACTGTGAATACATTCCTACCATAAACTATCTGGCTTCGGTATGATCCCCAGTTTCATTCATATATCTTTGATTTCGTTCAATGTATGCTGGAATCATAATAGCATTTTCATTTGCTTCCAAGATGAATTGTAGTTGTGCAGATGGAAAAAAAATAATTAGATACATTCTTGGTTGAAGTCTTCACGATGTCAAAGCTAAACTGGTATTCAGAAAACCTGATTTAACTTAACATGAAGTCAAATCATTTGTAAGTTGTAAAAACAATAAAATTGATTGATGCATGCGTTCAATTTGACACATATTACGTGTGTTATGTTCTATAACGAGTCCCTCTACTCTTTTTCTGTTCTTTAACCATCCATCAGTCATGTTTCATAGTTCCACTGTGACATTGTCCTCTACGGAATACCGTTAGTGTCATCGTGGTTACACATTAAGATCCAGAGGGCGAGCCTGCGAGAACGCGATAGTACGATGGTGACAATGCGACAATATGATAAAGACAGTGCGACAATACGATGGCGACAATGTGATAGTACGATGGCGAGAATGCGAGAACGCGATAGTACGATGACGACAATGCGACAGTGCGACAATACGATGGCGGCAATGCGATAGTATGATGGCGACAATTCGATAGTCATATCGTACTGTCATTATCGTGTCATTGCATTGTCCCCATCGTTCTATCGCATTGTCGCCATCGTATTGTCTCACTGCCGTCATCATATTGTCAAATTGTCACCATCGTTCTATCGCGTTCTCGCATTATCGCATTGTCGCCATCGTACTATCGCACTGTCGCCATCGTATTGTCGCACTGTCGTCATCGTATTTTCGGATTGTCGCCATCGTACTATCGCGTTCTCGCATTCTCGCATTGTCGCCATCGTACTATCCCACTGTCGCCATCGTATTGTCGCATTCTCGTCATCGCACTGTCGCATTGTTGTCATCGTACTATCGCGTTCTCGCATTCTTGCCATCGTACTATCGCATTGTCGCCATCGTCCTATCGCGTTCTCGCATTCTCGCCCTCTGGATTTTAATGTGTAACCACGGTGGCACTAACGGTCTTCCGTAGTCCTCAGTTCGCACCCTCATATGAAGTGTTTCCAAGGAATCATGGAAAGTTTAGTAACAATTGAGGCACGCTGCTCCTTATGATAACAGCGGGTAGTTCCTGGAGAACAAGGAATTTTCAGAGCGGAGGGGAGACTTAAAATACGTGTCGAAATTGTCGTCTGTAATAAAATTAATAAATTATAGTTGAGTCAGTACAGTTATTTGAGCAATGCGCGTGAAACTAACATTATAAATATGAATTTTGTGTTATGCGTGCAGTCGATATTTGTTACATCAATTAACATGTAAAATGTTTGATTAAACCAATATTAAATATAGAAAAACATATATAGACATTTTATCTACATAGAACAATACTATATACTATACATAACTTTGACATAAACAAACGACGTTATATAAAAACTGTAAAAAGTTGGTCTCAAGAGTCTCATAACTCGAAGAATTAAAAGACGTTTTATTATCCCCACGCTTTTTGAAAAGCGTGGGGATATTGTGGTTATCTCCGCCGGCTGTCCGTCCGTCCGTCCTGGCCACTTTTTCCTCCTAAACTATAAGCACTAGAACCTTGAAACTTACACACATGGTAGCTATGAGCATATTTGCGACAATGCACTATTTGGAATTTTGATCTGACCCGTGGGTCAAAAGTTATGGGGGTTGGGGTGGGGCCGGGTCAAAGATTTTCACTTATTTTTATGCCCCTGGTATGGTGCATTGGCCATAACTTTTGCAATATTGAAGATAGCAACTTGATAGTTGGCATGCATGTGTATCTCATAGAGCTGCACATATTGAGTGGTGAAAGTTCAAGGTAAAGGTCTTTCTTCAAGGTCAAAGGTCAAAAAAACAAATCCAATGTAAGTAATAAGCTTTAAAGCGAGGTAAGTAATGAACCTGCCAAAGATACAAATAATTTAAATAAATCAAAGCGGCGCAGGAAGGGGCATTGTGTTTCTGACAACACATCGCTTGTTTTATGTTATTTTATCCAAGGGAAGTAATAAGTTCTAAATGGAGGTAAGTAATGGACCTGCCAAATGATATAAAACAATTAAATAAATCAAAGCGGCGCAGGAAGGGGCATTGTGTTTCTGACAAACACATCTCTTGTTTTATTCACTTCCAATTGATACTGAACATCTCTTATGACACTACGGTCAATCTCAACTATGCATGGCCCCATTACCAACCCTGGAGTGCCCCCTGGGTCAAATATGCGGCGTGGGGATACGCGTCGGCCTCTGTCTCGCCATTTCTAGTTAATTGTGATATTTGTCTTATGAAAACCTTCCACGTTAACAATGTGTGCTAATTTTTTATTTGGGAGATAACCGTAAGTTTACATTCTCAAAAGACTCTAGAACTCAAAAGATAAGGTTAAATCAGTTTGTTTGTGCCTTTAACTTCAAAATGTACAAAATATTAATGTAATTCAGTTCTAAGCCACATGAAAGGTAGAATAAAAGTTAAAACAAATATCTTTTTTAGTTGTTATCACATAAATATTACTCATTTGCCTGTCTCCTGCTTGGATAACTGCTACTACAAAGTAATGTTGCCTAGTTAAACAGTGCTGCATATATACTATTAAAGTATTCAACGACAACTTTACGTATAATTATTGTTTGTTTAACTGAAGAAAACCAAATGACTGCACAATGTAGCAAAACTAGAACTGTAGAAACTCTAAATAGTGTTTTTGTTCTAGTATTGTAAGTATCGGAAATCTATTGAAACGGTAATGGGTAAGGGTTTTAAAGTTATTGTTATACAAAGCAATATGCGCCATTCTTAAAACAAATTTAACTATCAAGGAGGCGATGGATATACAGTATAATGGAAAACAAAATGGGTTTAATAAAGAGTTAAGCATGTTTTATCTACGTAATTAAATTAACTCTACTGCTCACAGCCTATGAATACTGAAATATGACAAGATATGTAAACTCTATCAAGAGAGAAAGTCGTGTTAACAGAACACGAGGTTTTAACATAAAACAATGGAAACTGGGATTACCTCATTGAAACGGTAATTGCAGAGCATTCAATGACACAACTTTAGTGTGAACTTTAGAGATAAAAACAACTTACAAAATACTTCAAAAAGTATTCATAGTTTTGGCTATATTTTGATTACGTCTTTGCTAAGACATTATATTGGGTCGCAGTGGTGTAGTGGATATGGTGTCCGCCTAGAGATCGAAGGGTCATGGGTTCCATCCCCACTGTTGGAGCGTCCTTTACATTTCCCCCCTAAACACCAAGTTCTGGTTCTAGTTCCAGGAAATTGACTCGATAGCGTTTCAAATTAGCCTTAGGCTTTCTATGCAATCGAGCTAAAATAATTAGGTTTAAACTAAACTAACTATAGTATTTGCAATAGTTCTTATTCGAGAACTCTTTGAACAAATTCTGTTACATTATCAATGAAAAGCGTTACAAACACTATTAAATATATCTGAGTGTCACTTTATGTAGATAACCAGTATGCTTTTTTAAGAACTTAATATTCACAACCTTATTTCGCTTAAAATCCATCACTACCACAATTTTATTCTTTGATGGAAAGTAACGGCCATACATATATCCAATTATGTTGTTCATGTAATTGATATTTTACAACTGAAGGGAGTAACCATTAGATTGCTCTCATAAACAATAATAAAGCGCAATACAAATGTTAATACAAGATAAGTATTGATGCAAAGCATCAAAGGGCGTCGGGAATTTCAGTGTAAAAGGCACTCAATAAAGTTACATGGAACGATTGTTTTTCTACTTTAAATATTAATATATTGGCCGATTATTTTAAACAAAATAGAAAAAGATACTGGTTTAACCATTATCTATGATTTTGTGTTATAACTCCCAAATAACCATTATCTATGATGTTGTGTTATAACCCCCAAATAACCATTATCTATGATTTTGTGTTGTAACCCCAAATATTTCATAGTTCATTTTATTTACATTGTTTTCCTTTTTTTTACAGGCATCCGTGTGCAGTTTTCATAAATGGAACAGAACTGAGTAGGTTTTAAAAAATCTGCTTCATCTTGTAAACGTAATTTCATATTTTTCTCAACTTCAAGGGGAGATGATTCTGAAATTATTCTTACGTTGCTCATTTACGATAGGGGTTGAGTACTCATTGATATGAAAACACTGTAAAAGTTTTAATGTGTTTACGACCCCCCCCCCCCACCCTCTCACACGTTTATTTCATGGGCATAATAAAAACAAAAAATGGTAACAATAAAACAGCATATTTATTTAAAGTAAAATGTCTACATCAAAACAAAATGTTAACATAGAACACAAATAAAATAATTTGATTCTACTTGGGCTCGAACCTTTGACCTCTCACATGTGAAGCGAGCGTGTAACCACTACACTGCGGAACCGCTTGAAAAATCACCTTCTAACTAAGATATTAATAAGTGACTTTAGTGTAACGGTTATCAATAAAGCAATAAACCGTGTAATCGCTGTCGTCTCGTAAAATTGAAGAAAATACGCGTTAGCCAAAACTCGAACAGCAAAAGTCTGCGCTATTGTTAGAAAAACCACAAAATAAATATATTTTGATTATGTTTTGTTTTTAGACAAAACCAGTACGTTTCATCGGTTCGCGTATTTGCCCAGTCCCTGTCATCCTTTAGTATTGCCCAGTCCCTGTGAGCAGTTATTAATTAAAAGAATTAGATTTGCATTATTGGCAATAAATGTTGTAGTAAATGTAATAGGCACAAATGCAGTACTAATTTACACTAATTAACACAAAAAAATCACCACTATGCAAGATATTCTGACAACAAAAATATAAACATTGATCCGTAAAATGACTTCTACTCCCATAAGCGAAAAAAAACATACTAGTCGCCGCACTTCAGTGCGACGCCAACAAGGCTATATAAATAAAGACAGTAACTAATTTCTCGCAACCATCCTCAAAGATCGAACTATATTTTTTAAGATTAATTCTCTTAGCAATAAAGTGTATTAAATTCAAGCTTACTAAATATCTGCAATTAACATATTTTCATCAACAATCATCATGTCAGTCCGATAATGACCAAAAAATGCAACTACCGAGATAAGTTTCCGTTATTGGCTTGATAACATCTAGAATGACAAAAATATGGTATTACAGTTTAAATGACGGTCTATTTGGCAGTTTAAATAGACACACACATTCTGTATCGAACGGTTTTCTAACGGGTTCCTCTTGTGTACATTAAAAATTTCAATATAGAAATACATTTATATAGCCAAATCTGAGCCTGTATAAGCTCACTTTAACGAATTCCCCGTTACTTATATTTGAACCTGAACACAATTTCCCCTATAGTTAAACGACATTATAAGGACGGTATCAACGTTAAGTTTAACGACACAACCATTTTTAGGAGCTTATACATATTAATATTCCGCTCTTGCATTTTTCCTGTTCAGTATATTTCTAAAGGCCGCGGGGCTATATTGATGGTTGGATATGAAAGCGTGAATTTAGGTAAGGAATTCAACTATTGTTTACTATTTGAAAATCAAATATTATCAATGGGGTTTAATTTACATACCTCACGTGTATTTGTATAAATATGACAAATTATACTGTTCGCCGTTATATATTTCTGATGATTTACTGTAATGAATGGTATCAAAACATGCAAGGTAGATCCTATTGAACAAATATATAGGATAATTTCTTATTAAAAGTCAATATTTTATCACTTAGATTTAATGAAGAATTATCAAAAATATAAAATGAATATTTCACTCTGAAAACCTATTATTATCTACATGTAGTATAAAGACACTTGTGGTATATAGTAAAGTAAACAGTACAAACACGAAAACAAGTCAAATTATGTTTCGATTCACATTTACCGTGGGATTTAGACTTATGCATACACATTCTTCAACGATAATGTTACACCACAATTATGAAAATTGTTCATGAGAGTAACGGATTCATAGCATGTGATTCGGAATAAATACGTGTGGTTCTTGTTCAAAGCTGATGCGTTCCTAGTACGCCGGAGACTGCTTCAGGCGGGCATACTGGGCTGAGTAACGGAACGCTTAGCAAATTACGATACTAGACTTTCGATGGTCAATATCCTACGTGTTCCACTTGTAATTTAATTCCAGAACAGCAGTTGTGCTCATAAGGTTTTATCCAAGAAACTTTATTTTTGTTTTCCGAACCATTTTAATAGCACATGATGAATGTTTTTTTTATCAGATTCATTGAATCAAATATTACGCTAGATATTCAGCAGAAAAGTGACATATTGTTCTGATGCTTATCAAACGCTGCCATTTCGTTTACCGAACAGTAACGTGTATTGCTCCAATATGTTAATGGGTATTTTATGAACAAATAAATACCGGTATGTATTGATTTAAAAATAAATAAATTAAGTTAGTTTATTTTACTGACAACGATAGTTGGAATATATATTTCTTCTGTCGGTCTTATACATGGAAACAACGATTATGAAAATAAAATATTACGACCTCTTAGTTCTAACTTGCAAGTTTATTTACATTGTAATTATTACAATTTTGAATTCGAATATTATTGCAAATTCATCATGTATTTGCAAAACTGTATAAGCATAAATCTTGAATGCTATTTGGATCACAAACTAAACAACACTATCTTTGAATTACACCATGTACATTCAAAATACTCTTCACTAGTTTGCCCTGTTGTCATGAATTTTGATATTGACGTTGTTGTCATGAATTTTCACATTGACCATAAAAGGCATGATATTAAACAAAACTCTATATTCATTAATTGCTTATTTATAACATTTTATAACACATGTTAACATGATAACGTCCAGGAACAATGTTTATCCATTTTACATGTCAAACTTTATTCAAATGGTTTGAAATGCTACTATATTTTTTGAATCTTGTACAAGTATCTGTAGTATACGTATCAATTGGTCGGAATTGTCAGACTGAGAACTATTTAACAATCATTGCTATGATAACGTCTGAAACGCAAATACAAACAATGAGTCTGTCGCAACCATTTAGGGTATGTCATATGTGTCTACAGAAACATTAACTTGTCAAATTGGATACGATCTCTGTTATAGCAGAACACCCACGTGAAACCGAAATGGAGAAGAGAACAACACTCGTCAGCTATGTATGTCTGTCGGTATGATTGGTTATATAAAGTTAAAGTTTAATATTGAAATTAATTGAAGTATTAACGTTGTAACTAAAATTTCGTAAACAAAGATTTATGTACATTAAATGCACAGTAAGAATATAAAAATTCAGCGATCTTAAGTGTTTTTACCTCCTGTACTGATCTTACATTCAGTTTATATGTATTATTAAGTAGACAATGAATTTCTTCCGTCCTCATATAGTGTGATCCTTTAAAAACCCTACAATTTAACGGCGGCAATGCTTCACGGCTTGCAATCTGTCCGAAAGCGATGCGACAAAGTCCGAAAAAAACGGAAAATGGCTTGATGGAGACCAGGAAGGCCTTTTTCAAACTGTGTTTCTTCTAAATGTTTCGCATTTAAATTGTACATAGAAAACAATGATCATTTAGATGTGACAACACCGTATACGGTGATCTCTTGGATAAGAATAGTTCATTTGTTATTCGGTCGGAAATAAAATATAGTTCTGCTCAATAAGGTTAATATTTATTAATTCAGTAGGAAATTTGAAAGAAATATAAGATTTCAGTTAACAGTATAACAGCTGTGTACGGATATGCCACAGAGAGTGTAACTCAAATTATTTAAATATCATATGCCACTGGACGTTTAATGAATAATATTCCAACCCATTTAAGTCTGTTAGCTGCTAGTTATTTTTCTAAGCCTCACCGGATAAACTTTTTCCATCTCGACACCAATCATGCATTCGATGTTTCCTGCTTCATGCCGTTGACACATTTTATCAAAGACAAATGATCAATTGACATAACAATATAATTATCTTGTCGGGCCTCCTACATGTACACAACATACCTGACGACCGAATAACTACCGATTGTGTCACGTTAAAAATTTAAACTGTTGTTTTTAATACTTTCCCATTGAAAATATGAGAAGAAATAAAAAACGAATCAAGAATGTGATATTTTTCTTGGTAAAAAATTAAAACAAAATGCAGCAGCAAAACAAAAACTAAATGTTATTTACCTTAATGACAACTTTAATCTATTGCTAATAACAATAAATTTACAACGATATACACATTAATTTTCTGTTCTTCCATCCCTTTGTCGAAATTCATTTTCCGTTTTTCCATCCCTATTATCGAAATGTATTTTAAACCACACTATGTGTTGATAGCGTTTGTATCAAATGCTAAACACTCTGAACAAAAATCCTATTTACGAAATCGTAATCCTGCCGTAGCGAATTATTTGATTCCTATCGAAGTTAACAATTATGGTTGAATGACAAACACACAATCCGAAATACGTTTATGATTCGTTCGATGCTTTAAAAATATTTAAAAAAATACTGTTAAAACCACCATGTCGAAATTTTTGTCCCTAAAATCCTGTTAGAGAAACTAGATAGCATGTTTCGTCTGAGAAATGATGTAACACTAGATACGTCGTAAATTGCGTAATCAAGTAAATGAAAAAGATAAATACGGAAAGTAGATTGGTTACCTCCCCTTATCTATCGCATACTCTCTATATAGGAATCGGTACAAGATAATTTTACCGGTACAAAAATGGACCGGTTAATTTTAGAAACATATCGCGAGATTTTTCGAGGTTCAGTGGAAGTAATCCGTGTACCATTTCCGGTTTATTTTCCGAACATTTTGACAGCTGACAGGTAAAAGTAAAAGCTCGTTCTAGTCAAATAAGATTGATAATACATATGCAACTTGAATACTACATGATACATACTATCCTCGCGTTACTTAAAAGTGGAAATTCTTGATTGGTGAGCATGTGAATCTTTGTATTTGATCTAGTTATCAACGGAATGATATAGAGTTTAAAAAAAATTTGGGAAACGCCGCGCGCGAACCATAACATTGTAACGCCACGTCACGAACAGCGCTACCGATTGGTCTCCGGGTTATCCAATTAAAATCGCCGATACATTAGCCTGTACCATTCGGTACCCCTCGCAGATTATCATAATCGGACTCGGGAGAAATACGGGTTGAAAGTAGTCCGCCCAAGTGATACCATGCTAAGAATGTTACAGCAACAAAAACAATAACAACGATGGCGTCCATAATTCCTGTAGAGTTTGTACTTGCTCTGGCTTCAGAGCATAGAAAATCCCCATTTTCATCTTTGCAAAATGTAAACAACTCGCAAAACCGGCCATGTTTGTTTTTACTATGTAATTTTGATTCGCGTAGGCCCGCGTAGGTAGACCGCAATACCGCTTCCGAAATGTGTATTCATACTATCTCCTTCGAGGTACTTATCCGATGTTTGACGGAAAGGGCCGAGAATGTGCGATTGTAGCCTGTACCTGTTGTATATTTTAGTCAACGAAGTCAACGGTAATATTCAACGGGGAACCAGTTAATACGGAAAGCTGGTTCGGTAATATGTTTTAAAGAAAAAAAGATGATATGTAATATAACGATATCATTCATGATGCGTCCCAATAAATTTCAAAGATCAAATATTAGAACATGTTAATCGTCACAGCTTGCGTAGGAATATTCTACTTCCTGTTGACCGGAGAAAGGAACATTTATTTGACTCCGCTTTATTAGGTCAATGTTTGCAACAGAGGCAGGATAAATGCGCAATGACGTAACGTCACTAAAGCTTTCCATTTTATGTTGACGTCTATATCATTTTAGACGCGCTCAGAAGCCCGCCAACGTTAAATCAATATGTTACAGGCGGTAATAAATCATTAACGTCGTATGCGAGCATTACGTTTTTAAACATATTTTAATAAATAGTAAAATAAAAAAAATAAAAGTACAATAATTCAATATCGTTGCCTAGCAACGGTCGAACAGCATGGATATGAAGATTAAGCTGGACAACATTACAATGAAACACACGGGTTTTTATCATACACCGCTGTTAAACATAGTGTATGTCAAATATATTTTTCTGAAGTTATTCTTCTTGTGGCTCAGTACACAAACAGTCCTGAAACGCAGGACGAACGTAGGGTCGAACAGTTTTATGCAGGTAGTGTTGTCTGGCTTTGCTCAATCCGGCAGCGTTAACGATACCAGGTCTACCAGTATCCCGGAACCGGAATGCAGGATCCTACAAGATGCATACTGTCATGGCTGTCGCGTCTCTCGAGGTTCTTACAGTTACTAAACCAGGTTCATCGACGCAAAATTTAAAGTACTGGTAAACCCGATTAACGAAAAGTAATATTACATGCAAAAAGCATTTATGATTATGAATTTAACAAATAAAACTAAATTTCATTATTTATTTTAGGCTTGGTATTCATTTCAACTTAACATTATAGTAACTATGATACCTTATTCCAGCTAGCGCCTTGAAATGATCTTCAAGAAACTCTGTCCAGTTCCGCCACGGCCATGCTGGGTATCGAACGGCGATGTTGATTACCGACGACTTGTTAACGACTGCCACTAATTGGTTCATACTTTCGCAGTCAGACCTCTTGTAGAGTGTCTTTATATGTCCAAATCCTCCGTCAACGTGGCATTTAGCGTGTCCTATATATAGATATGTGTAACGGATAAAACTTAAATGAAATGAAAAAAAAATGCATGTTATTACTCAATGGTCGTTAAGATTTATTATTGTGCAAAGTTTTGTTTGTTTTCAACTGTTTTGTTATGGTTTGTTCTCGAAAATAAACCCGACGTCTTTTCATTATTCGCTTATAAATTAACGATTAGACAGCCATACTGAAAGTGTAATCCATTAATAATATATATCAGTAAGGTATTATACCAACCTGGAATCTGCATCATGTATTCGATTTTTTTTGTTGTCCAGTGATTACTTGTTACATGAAGTAGCCGAGCAAGAAGCGATTTTTGTTTTGGCTTGTATAGAAAAATCAGAAAGAATAAATTCATACATAGGCAATCGTCAATTTTGTTTTCAAAAACTCTTCATATACGTTAACTTAATCGGTATATATGTGTGAAAGAAAAGTAAAACACAAATCGATTACACACCTGGGCAATTGTCAGCATGAATGGCAAAGGTTGAAGAATTTTGAGCATGGTTCTCGATCGCCAAATCGATCATGGAGATCACTGCATTCGGGCCTTTATCGTCGCCGCCATCTTTCCCAATCGTCTCATTTTCATCAATGATGAAGCTCAGTTGCCGTGTCTCACCGTCTAGTCCAAATCCAAAGATGAGTATTTTTCTAAGGGATAGAAAATACAGCCGGCCCATTTGGTTGCCATGATGTGGAAGACTCACACTCTGGCTGAAGTAAAACGTTAAATGGTGGTAATGTTCATTATTCGATTCAGGGGTCTCCTGACTTCTACGCACACACTCATTATACAGTTCTCGTTCCTGAAGTATAATAAGAAATGAATAATTGTTGATATGGGAAGCGAATATATCGTGTTATTTCATATGAACCGCATACAAATACGTAATATAGCGAACGGTGTAGTGTTCCGTTGTCCTAAATATGACAACATGTAATCTGTTATAGCAAAGGAATTTTGGTAATAATCAGCTCAACATATCTTTATATAAATAAAGGTATAAGTTATTTATCAATTGAGTTGCCCTTTTAGCCTGCCTGATATGGTCACCGTATGCGTCTGTCATCCTCTTCAATAGCGTCCACCAAGCGTTTCCGTAAATTTTCGCAGATGGCACAGACATCATCCCGTGGAGAGGCGATACGTATATGTGGCACGCAGCTTGACCAAATGGACTTAAATGCAGTGAGTTTGACACTCCTTATGTCGGACGCACAATTCTGCTGATAATCCTGGAACAGGTCGAGTTTTGTTGTGTTCGCCGGCAGGTATATTGGTGGAATATTATTAGCCCTTCTTGGTGCGGCTGGCAAAGGAATTTCTTCTTGCTGTGCACAATTCAGAAGATACGCCACAACACGTTGAACGTCGTCGAAACATAGTGCGTGCTTAGGACGTCTGCCCATGTTTTCGTGGTCTTGGCACAACCCCATGTTTTAACATGTGCGACATAATACCTTTCATAGCACTTCTTCCGATATCATAGCACATATGAAATGTGCTTCGACACACTACTTTGTCACTGAACTTAAATGTGTATCTATTATGCTGCCTTTTAATTCCTCTTTTGGTGACGTCAGAACTTTTGTCGTCCTGCTATATGCCCATCAGGTAAAGGTCTTTAGCATTTTTCTCCATTTCTCTGACGTTCTGAATGTATTCGAACACCTTTTCAGCACTAGGTGCTTTAGCGCACTCACGGTTGCAACCACACCCTTCAGAGCAGAATTTCTGTATTTTCGAAAATTCTACATCGTTACCAGGTGCAAAATCCTATATATCATCAACATCATCACTCTCTTCATCTTCTTCAACCACTGTTTCTTGATGAGAAAGATAATCGTGAAAACGCCCTTCCAATATTACATTGATGTCATGAGGACCATCGTCTGTCTCGATGTCATCATTTTCGTTCGGCGAATCACATTGTTCTTGTGAAGCAAAAAGTATCGAAACGGGTGTTTTTCCATTATGTTGAGAGAGAAAACTCCTGTATTAAAATGAAATATCAATTTCATGAATTCTTCTGAATCCTAAATACAAAACTATCTATTTCGAAAGGGTGTACTGTCATAAGAGTTATTACATAAATGTTGTCAACTTGCTAGTTTCAAGAAAAGTACAGAAAAGTTATCTGCAAATGACAAATAATACGAGTTAATAAAAACATTCCGGAGACGGGACTCGATCTACTGACAATCAAATTCATAGCGCTTTAACGCATCCATTACAGCACAGGCACAGCTGGTAGTACACTAAGAAAATAAGGGTCATATATAAACAATAATTATTAAAGGACAACAAAGAAACGACCATTTGAAATGTCAAAACTCTAATGATAATCATATTTTTCTTATAACAACGTAGGCTAATGTCAAATAATAATTCCTCATTTTATAGAATAGGAATATGCAGACCTAAAAAAAACAGATACTTCAGTGATACATGAACTAGTTCAAAAAGAGTAAATAATCACATGTTTTCACCTTATAAAACACTTTCTTCTTTAGCGTTGTAAGTCCTGTTTTCTTGTTTTGTTCATAACTCCATTGAAACCAGCTGGAACCTACACTACTGTAGAAGATAATGTTAGAGTTTTATTAAATATAACACACTAGACACAATCTACTTTCGCGCGGTAAAAAAATCGAATGCAAAATGTAAACGACGCAGATGGAGCTCCGAAGCGCTGATCTTTTAGCGAGTAAGTATGCCAAATCGGATATCAACTGTAAATAGTGTTTACGTTAACAAAAAAACTGACTTTTAGTTTGAATTGCTAACTATTGATGATAGTATCTACTCGTGTGTTTGATCATAATAAATACAGTGTATGAGTATTATTTATTATTTAAACATGGCTTAAATACAGGATTGTGATGGAACTCCCCCTCCCCAATATGTTGGGTTGTATAATTGTCTGTGATTGCAATAGTTATGTGTTGTTTTCAACAACCACATGAGAATCTACGTAAAAGTTGAGTGTGGTGATGATATTTTTAACACCCTTATGTATTGTTTAACTTATTTGATATATTTAGAGCATGTAATCTGAATGCGCAAAATCTGCAGTTGGCAAAAAGCGACGTATAAATCTTCATTTATGGAATTCTATTATAATGTTCTGCTTCATAGAAAACGAATCTATATATAATCTTTGAACTTTTTATAAGTATAGTTCCCGTTTATTTAAAGTTTTCGCAAAACCGTGACTAATCTTGACTAATAGCCATGCAGCAACACATTGCATTGAGACCTCTTCAAATTAAACTAGAAATGGCGCGGCAGAGGCCGACGCGTATCCCCACGCCGCATGTTTTACCAATGGGCGCCCCAGGATTGGTAAACGGTCCATGCATAGTTGAGATTGACCGTATTTTTATTAGAGATGTTCAGTATCAATTTGAAGTAAATCGGTGTAGAAATGAAGAAGTTAGTGTAAAATAACCTAAAAACAAGAGGCCCATGAGGGCCTGAATCGCTCTTCTGCTATAAACACTGTGCAAGTTTGGAAAGAATAATATGGAAACTGTGTACTTAATCGCGCAAACAAGGAGAATTTTCTCAAATTCAAGGGGAGATTATTGTGTACTTATTTCTCCGATACTGCTCATATTCAATAGGGTTCAAGTCCTCATTGATATAAAGATACTGTGCAAATTTGGAAATGATTGGATGCAAACTGTGGAATTAATTGCGTAAACAAGCGGGATTTCAAAATTGTCTCATATTCAAGGGGAAGTCATTCTGGACTTGTTGCTTCGATATTGCTCTTTTTGACGATGCTGCGAAGCAGCTCGTCTAAGTTATCATAACATGAAAACATTCTTCACAATGGCGACCTATGTATAAGAACGAGCCAGTCCGATTGAGATAGCTCGATTTTTCTAATCGGCATACCTCGCTGATAATCATTGATAAAGGTAAATATTAATAGAACAGCATATTCTGGGGAAACAGATTCAATAAGTGTATCAAAACGTTAATTTTAAATTAGTAATTTACCATCCATTTTATCTTTATGGACCAATGAAACAACTATATATTTTCTCTATTGTGTTTGATATTTGTTCTCGATTTTGTAAATAAATTGCGAATGAAAACATGTAAAATTAACTTTTTACGGGATCACAAATCTAAAGAATACGAACAGTTTTGATCCTGCAAATTGTAAACGCTGCACTGCTATGATATATATACTATTAGATAAAACAACGTGTCCTCGCGTAGTTGTCCTTCCCGCTAGCGCAGTGGTCAGCACGTACGCTTTTTCACCTCTACGACACCGCTCCGATTCCCGCTCCCGGCGCAATGTTTTTTTTTTGTGGTCACCATACCGGACAGGTGGCGTTTTCTCCGGATAATCCTATCCTCCGCAGCACAAGACCATATCAAAAATTAAAAAGTATTTCAGTAAAAAAAAATAGCTGGAAATTGCAGCTATCATTCACAATTCGTCCCAACTATTGTCAGTCTAAGTTTATTAGGTAGGAGTGCTGGGCACACTCCGGGTCCCAACATTATGCAGCCTCAGGCGCGGAGGTAACTCATAACCTTGGAAATACACAAATACACACACTGGGTGCAGCTTTGGCGCGTACAGACTTAAAAAAGGAAACAAACTCACGTGCGGGCACAATCATTTTAAATTTACATATTTAATACGATATTCTAAAGAAATTACACAACCACCTAAGTGTACATACCATGTTTGATAATTCGTTCGTTTGTTAGATTTCAGCATATACATGTATAAGGTCATATCGCTTTGGTTAGTTAACTTATCAATATGTTCCTGGGCGAACTCGGATAGTCAAGTGCTCTTACGATTGAGCTCACCTGGTCCGGCTATGTGCTCATACCTACTTTCGAGAATCATCATGAAAGTATTGCCATACTTAATGAACAAACATGCCTATGCGTATTGAACTTAAATTAACAAACACTATTTAAAGGGAAAAAAAGCATATACCCATGTCCATGGGCATGTGAAATCACGTCCATACATATAACATGATTAAATTAAGAACGTTAACAACGAAATAAAGGTGGGGTATGGTGTACATGTGTTATTAACGATCATGTCATGTTTTGTATATATCTGCTAAAATGTAATTTTAATAACCCACAGAAATTTTATTGTAATAGAAAGTTTTTACGAAAAGTGGTACAGAAAAATACACGCCGATTAGGCCACGACTTTTATATTTCTTGGTTTACAAAACCGCCGACCCTAATTTTTGGAAAAAGGGAAAACAAATAAAATCGGAAAATCATCTTTTTTTATATATTTTATTCCCGACCGCACTGAAAAACGAGCAAAACAAGAAAAAAAAAGATCCGATTTGAGTACGGTTGCGAATAAAATCAAGTAAGTACAATCAACGATTGGTTCACATATATTGCAGAGATCGGGATATTTTTCAATGTGAAACATTATGTACCAGTCCTTTTATGGGCACTTCTCAAAATTATTTCAGTTAAAAATTACAGACAATAGGAAAATCAGCGTCAGTAAAATGTCGACCCTATCAAAATTTATTTCCGAGTCTGTGACACAACTATATTGTTTAACATGTTAATTATATTAAACAAACCAGATATTATAGTAGATAAAAAATTATTACCTTGCAATTTGATAATTAGTATAAATAATCAAATTAAAACACTGCCATTCTTTACGATATATGTGTTTAGGAATTTTGTAAACACGTCCGCCAAAGTTTATAGGAACTGTACAGAAAGTTTGGAAATCGAAACAAATCGGTATATCTCGGAAAATCATTAATAAATATATTTGTTATTTTAATGCTTAGTGCCGAGTAATTTCAGCAAATCGGAACTCAACTTGCGTAAAACACTAGCTCAATTAACCGTTAAACTCCGCCTCTGTTCTCTGCAAAAGATTTTAAGGCGGAGCTATGCAGGTGCTATTATTAAATTGGAGGATTGCAATTGAGAAACAAACACACGATTGGTTCGGCATGTTGATTGCTAGACAAAGGAAGCCAATTTTGTCGGCGCGAAATTTGTCGCTTTATTGCTTCAGACAGAAAGCGGCTTTCCTTCGATAACGTCAAACTGTCTATTCACACAGACTGCACATTTTCGAAAGACTTTAACTGACTTCTTGTTTACAATTCCAGTAAAAAAACACTTGCTTACATTAAACTTTGGATTAAATTATCAAAATAAAGCAAAAGCGAAGTTGACAAATATGATTAAATTAATTTGCGTCAGTTCAAATAAGACGTTTTGCGTGGTAAATCAATGAGTTTTCATGACAACAACAACTTTAACGAACATGACTGCGACGACGCGGGGATCGATCTACCTCGATTTTTTTCATGGACGATCTCATAAGTCGAGTAAGAGCAAACACATAATTTGATCTTATATAAGATTTATGCAACGGGCATCGCATTGCGTAATGGTGCGCATCGAATTACGGAAATGAAGCGCAGTTTTTCGTTTTAATGGGAGAAGAACGCATGTCATGTAATTGAGTGTTTAAATTTGCCTGATATTACAAAAGGTGCTTTTAGGACTCATTTCGTTTGAAGAAATAGATATGTTTTATTGCATAATTAGATTTTGTGTCTGTGTGTTAAGCTAATAAAAGATATGTTGTCTTTGTTCTGATGTTATTAGTATTAACTTTTTTTTCCAATGATGTTTTTTTTTTCGACCGCCCGATGGACCATTTTTAAAATAATTTTTGTAAACCAATAAAAAAAAAGTCGTGGCCTTATCTTTTTAAAGATATCTTGTTAGATTTGATCGAGAATGTAACCCGCCTCCCAGTTTCGCTGAATGGGTCACGTTCCCCACGGGTACTACTTCTCCGTATCCCCACTTTTTTTTTCGTACCCAAAATGTTTCGTACTCAAATTTTTTTTGTACCCAATTTTTTTTCGTACCCAAAATTTTCGTACCTCAATTTGTGTTTGTACCCAAAATGTTCGTACCCCATACACAATTGTGGGGATATAGATAAACTTACTTGATGCTTTTATATCCATCCTCTTCAAAGGCATCGTCACACCAGTACTGTCAGTACTTTGATTAAAAAGGGTTTGAGTCCTCATTGATACACAGACACTGTGCAAGTTTGCCAAGAATTGGATGAAAATTATGGACTTTATTACATAAAAAAATGAATTTTCATTTTTTTCTCAAATTCAAGGGGACATAATTCTGGACTTATAACTCCGATATTGCTCATTTTCAATAGGGTTTGACTCATCATTCAGATAAAGACACTGTGCAAGTTGGGAAATAATTGGATGAAAACTGTGGACTTTATTGCGTCCACAAGCCTTATTTCACAATTTTCTAAAATTCAAGGGGAGATAATTCTGGACTCTGATGTAACTCATTTTCAATAGGGTTTGAGTCCTTATTAATATAAAGACACTGAACAAGTTTGAAAATAATCGGATGAAAACTGTGGACTTTATCGTGTAAACAAGAAAAAGTCTAACGCACACACGCACGCACGGACGGACGGACGACGGAAACCACGCCATGACATAAGCTCTTCCGGCCTTCGGCCAGTAGAGCTAATAATGAATGAAAATCTCTACCCCGGCCCCACCCCAACCCCCATAACTTTTGACCCAGGGGTCAGATCAAAATGCCAAATAGTGCACTGTCGCACATATGCTCGTAGCTACCATGTGTGTAAGTTTCAAGGTTCTAGTGCTAATAGTGTAGGAGGAGATAGTGGCCAGGACGGACGAACGCACGAATAGACGGCGGAGATAACCAAATAATTTCGAAATCTAAACACGGACCCTAAGTTCAAGGTGAAGGTCACAGGGGTCAAAACTTTTATGCGCATGGAAAGGTCTTGTCCCGATACACATGCGCACCAAATATGAAAGCAATATCTGAAGGGACACAGACGTCATAAGCTTTTTTTGAATTGCGGTCGCACATTTGGAAATCTGAACACGGACCCCAAGTTCAACAAGAGATGTGTTTGTCATAAACACAATTACCCATCCTGCGCCGCTTTGATTTATTTTATGTATTTTTATCATTTGGAAGGTACAGATAATTCTCTCCCTTTAAAGCTTATTACTTTCCTTGGAATTTTTTTTTACCTTTGACCTTGAAGGATGACATTGACCTTTCACCACTCAAAATGTGAAGCTCCATGAGATACACATGCATGTCATACATCAAATTGCTATCTTTTATATTGCAAAAGTAATGGCCAATGTAAATGTTTTCGGACTGACTGACGGACGGACAGACAGTTCAAATGCTATATGCCATCCTACCGGTGTGCATAAAAATTTCATGCGCATGAAAAGGTGTTGTGTAGATACACATGCATACCAAATACGAAAGCAATATCTGAAGGGACACAGTAGGTATGAGCCTTTTTTGAATTGCGGTTGCAGATTTAGAAACCTGAAAGCTAACCTCAAGTTCAAGTCAAGGTCGAAGGGGTCAAACATTTTATGCGCATGAAAAGGTCTTGTCCAGATACATATGCATACCAAATATGAAAGCAATATCTGAAGGGACACAGTAGTTATGAGCCTTTTTCAAATCGCTGTCGCAGATTTCGAAACCTGAACGCTGACCTCAAGTTAAAGGTTAATGTAACAGGGGTAAAAAATTGTATGCGCATGGGCAGGTGTTGTCTACATTCACATGCATACCAAATATGAAAGCAATATTTGAAGGGACACAGTAGTTATGAGCCTTTTTCGAATCGCGGTCGCAGATTTCGACACCTGAAAGCTGACCTCAAGTTCAAGGTCAAGGTCACAGGGGTAAAAAATTGTATGCGCATGGAAAGGTGTTGTCTAGATACACATGCATACCAAATATGAAAGCAATATCTGAAGGGACACATTAGGTATGAGCCTTTGTCGAATCGCGGTCGCAGATTTCCAAACCTGAAAGCTGACCTGAAGTTAAAGGTCAAGGTCAAAGGGGTCAACAATTTTATCCGCATGGAAAGGTCTTGTCCAGATACACATGCATACCAAATATGAAAGCAATATCTGAAGGGACACAGTAGTTATGAGCCTTTTTCGAATCGCGGTCGCAGGAGAATCTATGATCCGACCCCACCCCAACCCCCATAACTTTGACCCAGGGGTCAGATCAAAATTCCAAATAGTTCACTGACGCACATATGCTCATAGCTACCAATGTGTAAGTTTCAAGATTCTAGTGCTAGTAGTGTAGGAGGAACAGGTGGCCAGGACGGACGGACGGACGGAAGACGGAGATCAATACAATATCACCTCTTTTTCTCAGAAAAGCGTGGTGATAAATAGAAAGTATTGAGAATTAACAGTAATATTTTGCACTTTATGTGTATGCGTATGTTTTCATGTTCCAGATATATCATATACATCATACTAAATTTATCATGGTTAAAATATTGAATTACGCAAATATTGGATATGTATACCTAATCTGATATGTATTTTATAGTTTGTATCAAGTCATTTATCTAATGTTTATTTATATTTTACATTATGATAGAATATGGTTGTTTCAACACAATGTTCAATGGAAACGTTTCAACAACTGCCAACACAAATGGATCAATGGCAACAGTCAAGCATCCAACAGAATACAACATTTCAAGCAGAAGCAAGTCAACGTGTAAAGGCAGCAAATACTTGAGCATCAGTGGTAAACAATGTACACTAGTTGAATAGTATTTTGAAAATAGAAACTAAGAAATCATAAAAACAGCAATTTGGCATATTTAATCGCGGCAATTTCTGTATAAAGGCAGTTTAATAAACTTGCCAATCACAAAAACGTTATTTTTTCTTACAATTGTGCTGTTTTTGTTTTCAATTTACTACCTATTTTTGTTAAGTTGTTCTTTTATATTCAAACATCGGTATTCTGGACGAAGTATTACAAAATATTTCAAATACACAGTAGAATTGCACTATCTCGAGCTGGCGATTTCTCGAAACCTGGCGATGACCCCTATTGAATTTCAGGTCACAAGGTCAAAAGTCAAGGTAACAGTGACACGAAACAGTAAAATAGTTTCCGGATGACAACTCAAGAACGCTTAAACCTAGGATCATGAAACTTTATAGGTACATTGATCATGACTGGCAGATGACCCCTATTGATTTTCAGGTCACTAGGTCAAAGGTCAAGGTCACAATGACACGAAACAGAAAATTTGTTTCCGGATGATAACTCAAGAATGCTTAGGCCTAGGATCATGAAACTTCATAGGAACATTGATCATGACTGGCAGATGATCCCTATTGATTTTCAGGTTACTAGGTCAATGGTCAAGGTTACAGTGACTCGAAACAGTGAAATGGTTTCCGGATAATAACTTAAGAATGCTTAGACCTAGGATCATGAAACTTCTAAGTACATTGATCATGACTGGCAGATGAACCCTATTGATTTTAAGGTCACTATGTTAAAGGTCAATGTCACAGTGACAAAAAACGTATTCAGACAATGGCTGTCACTACAACTGAGAGCCCATTTGGGGGGCATGCGTGTTTTACAAACAGCCCTTGTTATACATGCTTAAAGTTGAAATTATGGGGGAAAAATTCTGTCACTGTCTTCATTTTTATTCATTTGCACATTTTCGAGCTTAAAATATCATTTTTTAAATAAAACCAAGTTTAATTTATGTCAGTGAACAGTGAGAATTATTTCCCTTCAAACCATATCAAATTTTGAAGTAAATAAAGTTAGACTTTTTTAACAGTAGAAATTACCTCCCTCTGTACCAAAGTTTTTGACAAAATGCTCTGGTGCTACAAAGAGCAAATATATATACACATGTATACAAAATTTAATGCCAAAATAATCATCTTCAGACATAGACATATCACATTGCATAACAAAAGCAGTTTCCAATATGCATTGATATTGCAGGGCTTGACACTAATTTCTACAGAGTGGTGGCCACAGGGAACCCTGCCTATTAAAATTAGAGCAAAATCCTTGAAACAATCCAAATGTTGAGAAAAAATGGGGCGGGTGGGAGGATTTTATTTTTATTTTTTATTCTAGGTTTCGGACTTAGACATAAGTATCGACAAATGCGTAATGTTGGTTAAGTCGACTTTAAATTTATGACGGCCTTTTGCCAAATGCACCGCCAATAAAATCAATGTAGAGGTCGGCTAAGGTTGAATTTTATATATACCAGTCTGTAATAGTTGTTACACCATTTCTGCGTCAAAATGATAAACATTTTCGCACTCTACTTTCACGTTCACATGACACTTTTATTATTAGGTAATAAATTTAATAAGCGTCTCGAAGACTTTGAATTGCCGATTCGCCTTTATCAGTTTTCGTACTCAGCTGTTTCGTATTTGGCACTCCTCGGCGTTATATAATAGTAATTTCAATACACTTTTTTTATCAAAATAACAAACGTTCGAGCAGAGCGATTTGTGTGGGGCGAATGGGATGAGAATCTAAAAATTAATTTTCTATTGCTTATTCATGAGTTTTTAGCTCACCTGTCACGTAGTGACAATGTGAGCGTTTGTGATCACTCGTCATCCGCCAGTCCGTTAACATTTGACTTAAATGGCATGTCCTCCTAATAAACCACTTGCCCAATTTTGAAATAACGTCACACAAATGTTCCTTAGGTGACCCTCTAACACTTGCATTATTTAACCTTCAATTGTGTAACTGTGTTTCATATATGCATCAATGAGCTTTACCCACCCAACCAACTTCGGGGTAAAGAGGTCAGTCACTGTGATGCAATATAGTCTAAATTAAAGACCATAACATGTTAGTCCTTTCACTTAAGCCTCCAAACTGTACATGTAAAGGCAACATGATGAGATATAGATCTACCTGTATGACTCACTTAGCAGTCACAGAGCCAGCGGTCAAGGTCCCAAGTCAAGCAAAAAATGCCCTACCAAGGAATCCTTTCACTTGCAGCCTCCAAACTTTACATGTATATGCATCTTTATGACCTCAATCAGCAGAACCCACTTACTGGTCAAAAAGGCAAATGTCAGGGTCACCTCTTTAACACCGACTAGTGTGAGAAATGATTATAAGTTACATTGGTGACATTTCTTAATTGACTATGACCTTGCGATTTCACAACTGCATTTGGGTATATAGCATAAGTCCCTTTACAGTAACCTTTCTTATTGTGCCCCCCCCCCCTACAAAGTGGGTGGCATATAGCGTTGCACGTGTCCGTCCAGCCGTACGTACGTCTCGAAATCTTGTGAATGTAACTCCTCTTTTACCACTGGGTGGAATTTGCTCAAATTTTCATGGATGAATAATCTTAATGTGTAGATGATCATTAAGAAAGGAATTTTTTACTGTAATTAATTTCAGCAGAATTATGGCCCCTTAATGGTAATTTTGGGGCCCGGATTTTGTGTACGCAACTTCTTTTGCACCACTAGGGTAACTTGCTCAAATTTTCATGGATGAATAACCTTAATGTGAAGATGATCGTAAAGGGAGGAATTTTGACTACAATTAATTTTAGCAGAATTATGGCCCCTTAATGGCCGTTTTGGGATCCGTAACATGTGACATGGGGGGGGGACCCGTGACCTATGGACACAGTTAGTTTCTTTATAAAATTATTTAAAAAAGTTAACAGGAAGCTGAATTGCTTTACTTACCTATTTTTTAGACACAGCCTCTATAAAGCTTTTAAAGCAGTCAAACGTTCACATTTACTTCAGTTTAGTCACTAAACTTCTTCCCAAACACACTAAATCTAGCCCCAGGCCTTCAGCGCCTACAGCGCTTTGATTCTTTCTACAGATCGTTAAGGTACAGTAAAGGCATGCGTTTATAGTACGAGAATAATACTAGAATCACCTTCAACCGACTTTGCCATTTATCCCCCGATCACTGGGATTTAAGTCGTCCGTTTACATCGTAGACACACAGCTTATCGTAAGTGACAATTGTACCTTGATGGTAGTTCACATTAGGAAAGCCAGCATTGATACCTAGCTTGGCAGTATATATTAAAGGCTGACTGGACTTAATTAAGTCAAGTCGCTTCTACTTAAAAAAATAATAATACAATTCCGCTAAATAACTTGAATTTCTATTAAGGTATTGCATTGCGATTTTTGTGTAGGCAGCATATATGATTTTGATCGTATGGAGGTTATTCATTAAGAGAATATTTCAATACGTGGGTGTTCTTGAATGGTTTATCGCACTCTTTGATTTTGTGATATCATACTAAGATCGCAAATCGGCTTTGTGCAATACCTCATTCCGCAATAAAGGCAACCAATCCAATTTAAATCTACTGTTATGTAATATGAATGTTTATACGTTTTCCAGCTTGATTTGTCCACATGTCACTCGCTTTGTTTTCTCTTGAAAATACATTATCAAGTGAGAATTGTGTCTCAACATCCGCTTGTATTTTAATTACTTGTTTTAACTACAAACAGGCCTGTGCTCATTTCGACCACTGTCTTTATTTAAGGCAATAACTGATCGCTTATCCAATACGGCGCATGCCTACTAGACAACGAAAACCTGTTTTTCTTCGTACATTATTGGGAACAAGAAACAATAGATAAAGGACCACAATGGAAATATGGGTTTACCCATTTTTGTGTTATCCTTGGTGTTGGTATGTATGTAATGGTATATTTATTTTCATGTATGTTATATTTTATATTTTGTACATGTTGTAAATGCCCTTGTATGCATTCCTTGCCGAAATAAATCTATCTATAATTCCGGGCCTTGTATTCAATATTAAAAGCTATATTTCATGTTCTTTTTATCTTGTAAAATACAGGGTGCAGGATCACGTGACTTTGTGGGGATCCCAATTAAACGTAAATTGTTTTACACACACCGGTAAGTGGTTCTTTTTCTCCAATACATTTTTAAAACAATTTTTCTTAAGAATTTTAACTAGTACATATAAGACAGTTTTTATTTTGCGTATGGCGATGTGAAATCCACTAGAATTACTTAATTTAACAAGCCTGTGTTTTTTTTGTCAAAAAATCGATGTCTTATGCATTTATGAACATGGCTATGCTTCACGAAACGTGGCACTCTGTACCGATTTCAGACGTATTCAAGGATTTATTCTTAAATCTTAAGATATCGACACAAACTGCATTTCAATAACTTGGGATATTTAAAAAAATTAATTTCTTAGCGGTGTCTTTACATTCTGTCCAGCCCGTGTGTAAAACCCGAGAAAACCGTTGATTCTACACCATTATAGCTCTAAATGAAGTTGTATTATCTAATTACATATATTGAAGGGACCTTTATCAAAAGGTTACCACAGACCTGTGATTTTTGTAACGGTCCCTTAGTGTCACGTAAGCGTATTTTCCATTACCTGAAAACGACCGTACCGGTACTAAACGAGACCTCTTAAACCGTAAGTAAAGGGCACAAAATCGGTCTAATAGTTTTATCGTAAGCTCTCTTTAGGAGAAAATTGGATTAATATACATGAAAGTCTGTTTAACGCATATTTCTGCAGTAATAAACCGTTTTTAGCAAGCGAATCGAATTTTGACATTTATAATTCATGCGTGTACATTTTAACAGTGTAAATTGATTTTGTTTTGTTCATGATCTACAGTTAAAGTCTCACATTATATGTATCACAGCATGACTTTGAAACAAAAGAATAATACTTAGTTTACACTTTTTCACAGTTCGCTTAGACATCATTTAAAATGCCTTAGTGTTTTAAGAAACTTATCGATTTTACTGAAAACAACGACATTTTCACCTGTCCATACACTCATATCAGACCTAAAACAAAGTGCCATTTGTTTCACTAAGATTGCAATATAAATTAGGAAAGGTACGCCTTCCAAACGTTTTTTCCGTAAACTGTTAACGATTCTTCATCAGTTTTGAATAGACATTTGACGATCGTGTTCATTTCTTCCAGATATATTATATTCTCCTCTTAGTATTAGTCCGCCCCTTGCTTTGCAATTGTTTCTTCTTCATCATTTCCGTGGTTCCGCAGTGAGAGGGAATTCACAAGAGCAATATTCGAGAGCATGTGTATAGTGCGGTTGTGAGGCGAGGCAGTATATTAGATGATGCTACTTTCATTACTGTTAAGGCTTCTGTTAGACAACTAGCTATGGGCCTTGATTTACTTTACTGCTGCTGATGCTCGCAGGGCTTTCTTGCTTTTAGGTCAGTTTCTTTGCTTAGCATTCCCATCTTTTATATCGTGGAGGGTAGCGCGTTGTATGTTCAATTTTGTAATGTCGCGGATCTCAAAGCATACGCTGATGCAAACATCCTGGTTCTCTACTCTGCCAAGAGTCTTCGGAAAGGACTGGGCAGCCGTCATCCGTTTATAGGAGATGTATTCCGATGAGGTCAAACTGTGCCCTTAGAAACCGGCTTGATGATCTTTTCGTTGGCTCCCAACTCTTTTGTTGCCAGCATTCTTGTTATGTTGGTTTCCTTATGGGTTTATCCACTGCGTTCATCACTTGATGATTCATATCATTCTCTTGTCGGATGTTTCCTCTTCGTAAATTTGGCGGTCTTCATATTGGAGCGCTGCATTTTCCTCGGTCAGTCTTCGAGATTAAACTGTGGACATTAGCGTGAAACGCGTTGCTGCAAATTTCTTTTCGTTTATGTCTACGCACAATGCAAAGGTTGCATACTCTTTTGTGCACGAGAGCACATAGACATCTGTGTACCGGTCTGCTTTCACACATATAGGTATTTCTGGAAAGATGGCTGTAGCTAAGAGTATGAACAGGGATGTTAGCAAAGCTCTTCTTTGCGGAAACCCTTGGCGCAGCAGTACTTTGTGCTCGCAAAGATCGTCTTCAGACACCCTATAAGGTACGACTTGGTCAACCGGTACTTTTGGTCTATGCTTCTTCTTTGGAAAAGCTTCACCTGAGCATTGCGTTTTGTCACGTATTTTTGTTTCATCTGACACCGGCTAGCTCTAAAGCTATGATGTTCTCTGTCTTTAAGTACCGTTGTATGCATTGTTCGGCAATACAATCCGAGGTTATGCAGACGAAGCTTACCAGACTGATGGGTCAGTACTTGAGAGTTTCAACTTGCCCTGCCTTCGTATGTAGAACAGATCAAATTGGCTCCTTCCAGTAATGGGGTTCCCGGTCATTCGACCAGCTGACGTTAAAGATGTCTAACTGCTTCTGGAGGAATGTCAAGGTTCATCTTTCTTCATCCTGGTATATGTAAAGATATATAATGATCTCGTTATTTAAGGTTTTGTTCAGTCTCCACAGCTTGTTGATATCTCTTTCCATGTTCAGTGTATTGTTTCTCTCTAGCTTTTTCTTGTAATTTTTAGTTTGATCTTTAAGTATTCGATCTTGTTTCCTTGAAATGATATGTTTTCCCCTGCCTTGAGTTTTTCTCTAAACCCTCTTGATATTATTTATTTTGTTTCTTAGATAATGCGTGTCCTGAAAACTCACGCTATGTTGTTTATGTAGCGCTCTAGTGTAACAAGGGAATTAATACAATTAAATTTCAAACAAAAACAACCTGTATCATCTATATTAATTTCAAGTGATTTCAGTGGATTTTGAATAACGCAGAAGTTAGTGATTGTTGCTTTTGCTTCTTGAGGTATAATGTGCTACATTGAGATAACGCGATTGACTGTCCCCTACAAGACAAATGCCGTATTATTAATACAAACAATTCTAACCTGCAAAAACTTTACCTTTGTAATCTTACATTTATTTTCTATATTATAAACACTTTTATGACAATCAGATGTTCATTCAGAAAATATAAAGGCATACGCTCGGATATATTTAAACAAATAATGGTGTGTTTCTGACGTGATTGTTTGTGTCGTCGTATCTGTCATTGATAAGTTCGTATCAGTGTTGTAGGGTAAATCGTCCTGATGATTACAGATAGTGAACTAGGCTTTATCATTATTTTCAATCTAGTAGTAGGCAACTTTACAAATATTTCTATTATTTAAATGATGCATTTTGTTACGATTCTAGTGGTTTTGGTTTTAATTTGGGCAAGTAAGTGTAAATCTTACTATTCCAATTACTTTATACTCCAGTTGGAAAAAGTAAATTTCATTCTTCTGTTGTTTTTTATTTCAGTAAGAAAATAAATTGCATAAGTATTATAATTATGGTTTTATTTTACATTTTTTACGAATAATATGAAGTAATTAAAATGTACAATTTATGTGACGTTGATACAAATACCGTTAGTGCATGTATTTGAAATAAAGAAAATGGATACGAAAAAGAAAATTAACCTTTCATTTCTTTTTTGTCAACTCGCCTGAAGGGGGACGGCAGTCTTTTGTGATCACTCTTAGTCCGGCGTCACTGGTCGTGTTTAAAGTGGTGTTCATCTGAATCATTTAGCTCGTTACCTCCCTAGTTTAATTTACTCTTGATGACACTAGGTGAGGATGGTTATCGTAACAATATCTAGGCAGAATGTGACTCTTGATTACATGCATCCAAAAATTAGGTTATCATGTGAATTCTTGATAACACCTTCCAATCATCCATCGCCCAAAAATATGATTATATTATCTTGATTTAATGTGGCATGAAAGTTTATCTAGTCCCAGTTTTAATAAACCACGTTCAATACCTAGGTCAAAAAGGTCAAATACTAAAAAACCTTGCTACCAGTATACAGGCCACTTGAATAACCCCATCGTGATCGTTGACAATATCTAGGTCGTTTTTGTATACGGGTCAAATAGCAACTTCACTAAGTCAAGTCTTAGAAAAAAGGTTCCAGGAGCTTCATTTGTGACTCAATCTTAATTGAGCTTGGTTAGAATATTTATGTTGATAATGTCTTAACATAATTTCAGTATGAGCGTCAAAAACCTATGGCACCAGATCCATTCTTAGAAAATCCGAAATTACCATTATAAAGCTCACATTTATGACTGAAAATTAATGGAACTTGGCCACAATATATATGCAAACAATATAAATTTCGAATTTTCAATCCGTGTCGTATGGACCTAGAAACTGGGTCAGAAGGTCATGTCTTGCAAAAACGTTGTAACAACTCTAGATGCCACAACTAAATCTTGATGAAACTTGGTCAGAACGTTAATCTTGAATATATCTTGGCTTAGTTGAAATCGGAATGCCTTGCGTCTTAAAGCTAGGTAACCAGCTTTCAAATCTTAGAAAAAACTTTGTTACCATTCTAGAGACCATATTTATGACTCATCCTTGCTGAAACTTGGTCAGAATGTTTATTTGGACAATATTAAGGTCTACAACACTTGATGTCGGTGACTTTAGGTGAGCGATGAAACACCATTATGGCTCTTGTGTTTTTATAATCAGCTAAAAAAAGTATATTCAGTTCTACGAAGACTTTAAGTTCTTTGCTTAAACATATTACAGACACTTGCAAAACATGTTTCTAACAGAAAGTTCAGCAGACACCACGACTGTTTTTCAACACGGGTTTGAGAACTGTACATTTGCCAACAACGGAACATGTGGCTACGACATTCGCTCTCCTTGGGAAATTCAAAAGGGATCATTTTTGTTAAGTGGTCGTCATGTCCTTAACGGAGGTCAAGGTAATCAGAGAGTTATTTATAAGAAATTCGCCTCAAATGTAAGCTTTGACTAATTGATAATAAATGTGTTAAACAAAATGTAGGAAAACACGTATTGGTTTCTTCGCTAGTAAAATTGTTTATAAAAAAAGGATAACAAAGCTGTACCCATTTGATGCGTTTACGCTTTTTTAAACATACACATTTTTCAGACGACGAGTTCTATGCGCTATTTAATACGCATACCTCATCCATTGGTAATCCCGACATTTCGATGGTCTCCCCATTATTACCGAAAGGAGCAGCTTGTCTCAGTTTCTACTACACTATCCCTGCTTCCTGGGAAAATCTTCATGTGAGGATACGTACAGAGGACAACGTCACTGTGGAACTGTGGAATGTGACCCAACGCGGGAATAAGAACTGGACAAGGGTGGATAGATTGGCTGTATACCCTGACGCAGCATTTCTGGTAAAACGGATCTTAAAAAGAATTTTTCAGAATCATAACCAATTTACTCAAATCTATATTAAGAAACCATTACGAGATAAGCATTTAAATAGGCGAACGTAAAATGGTAACAAAACACTGTCCAATTTTGTAAACGAAACAAATATGCATTGTTATCTCCGCAAAACGTATTAAATCGGTGAAAAAAATACAGTAGGAATACCGTGATTCGTATATGTTATATGAACTTGTTTATTGCGCGCAAAATGTTTGGGGTATTAAACCATTTGCTCATAAAAAGGAAATACACCTGTACATTATATATTGTGTATTGTGTACGAAATATCGAGTGGATGTTAAAAAGTTGTATTTAGTGCATCGTGATAATTGTCATTCGCACAACATTAAATGTTAAAATGATCATTATGTTGCACGTGTAATCGCTGTCTATAATAACGGGCATCTTACAATCTGATGCTCGGTTTAAATTAGTTTATAATCGTAGCCATGTTTGAATTGAGATGCATGATTGATACGGTTATTGGAAGACATCTACAGAGAACGGTCGGCACTCGTCCTTCAATACCGTCATGCTTTTGACATGTTTAGACCTTGCATTATTCTGCAAAAGTCTGAATTTTCTGGTCTCTGATAAAGCAAGCCTTGCCCATAACCTTTATTAGTCTTGCACGTATTTGACACACATCCTTAGAATATCAGAATAAACATTAAGTATAAATTCAACGTCACTTTTTCTTCAAAAAGTGTAATCATGCTAACTAATTTAAATTCAAACTTAGAAACCTCATTTTAAATTTAACTTGTTCATCGTTAAACCGTGCCATGATTGAGCTTAAATAACATGTGCTGTTACAAAAACCGGGAGTATATTTCCCATTTAATGCCAACACCGACTGTGCAGGTAAGACTCGAAACCTCTTATCAAGTTATTTATTAATGTTCATATGAACATCATTTGTATTCTCGAATTGTAATGCATTTCTATATGTACAGTTCCGTGTTTTTACATTGTTGCTTTATTTTCTGAGATATTTTATGATACGTCTGAGCCGTTCGTTCGATATTTACACAATTTAGGAACATATATGCAAAGAAGGTTCCTTTAAATATATGTTTTGAAATAGTTTATTGTCCAAATTTGTAAAACAAAATACGTTACCAATAAATTATGATAAACTCGATAGTATTTTGGGATACATGAAGGAAACCAGAAGACAATACACGCAATCAAGTGATACGCCAGTAGACAAGCGCCTTCAGTCGAACGATTTGTTTTGCTTTCAGTATTTTTTTTACTATAAACGCTGTGTTGGATTGATCATTTATGGCTTAGTCTTTTAATAGAAAGATTGATTTGAAATGTATATACTCGCTGTATGTATATATTCGAATTTAATAAGAATATGAATGAGGATGTTTATACGTGTTAATCAGTTAAATCGTCTACAATTCTTTATTTGACCTTTAGACGACAATAAACCATAAGGCTCGCAGCCATGACAATCACACGTTTATCTGACATCCAAAGTTTCCGTCGATAATACCGTTTAGCTGTAGGATGTAATAAGTGTAAATGAATGGATTTGGTTACGCGTTTCACATAGTATTTGATCGACTATGGATGAGGAGAAAGTACAGGTATGAAACTTTTCAAATCAGAGAATTACTGGAGCATATTTTGTTTATATTTAAACAAATCATATTTAGGTCGAACGACTGTCTCAGAGGTTTCATGAAATATCTAAGAATATACGTAAACGAATCAGTGTAAAAGATTTCCTAAATGTGTTTGTTTAGGAGCATGTGGTTGACGTGTTATGCTCCCATCGAAAATAAACTGGGGTATATACTGCTTTGCATCTGTTTGTCGGTCGGTCGGTCGATCAGTTTGTCGTTCGGTCGGTACTACACCATATGTTTGCGCACGATATCTAGAGAAAACTTTGACCCACAACCATACACATTTGTATAATTGTTACTTGGCAAAAGGAAGAAGCCTATCGACTCTTGGGTCTGAAGGTAATAGATGAACGTCACATGGGGTTGGTACCATACAATGTATAAAGAATTAAACAAAAAAACATTAGTTACTGGAATGTATATATGTACTTCATTAACAAGTCCTGTACGTTTATGGGATGAGCAATTACATTAGGGAATAGGGAAAAACAACAAACAATACAACATATTTTTTGGTAAGTCATTTGTATGACCGACTGACTGATACCGTGTTTTACTATTTCATATTCATCAAACATACATAAAAACATGAATACACACAAAAGCTTTGTTACAACATCATACAACGTAGTCTACAACAACGCCAGGCATACTGTATGCCGGCACGAGTCCCTCCTCGTAGGCAACTTATACGGCAGCAACGCCTATCAACGTAGACTACTACAACGCCAGGCATACTGTATGCCGGCACGAGACCCTCCTCGTAGGCAACTTATAAGGCAGCCACGCCTATCAACTTACACTACTACGACACCAGGCATACTGTATGCCTACACGAGTCCCTCCTCGTAAGCAACTATAAAGGCAGCCACGCCTATCGTATCTTCCGGAGACCGAATCCATTAAATGCATACTCATTGTGAATAAACGCATGCCCTGTTGTAAAAAAACACAATCCTAAATTTCAAATATTAGCTCGTACCAGGGTAAAACGCATGTAGATTACACATTTATAAAACAACATTTGTAATGTTACTCTTACTGTTATTCAAAACAAATTAAAAAATTAACACATGTATCGATCAGAGCCACCTATCGGAAACTACATTGACAAGGGAAATTAGTTTTCGTCTAATTCGCACATGCTCAAACGACGAAAACAATATGTTCTGCAATAAGCCCTTATCATCTGTTTCCTTACACTGTCGTCGGACGGGCTTACATACATAATGATCAGGTAATATTGCGTTATACCTTTTGATTAGTGATATTGATGTTAAGCATAAGAGTGTACGTAATGGAAAATTTTAAACATTGCTTACTTAGTACTGTACATTTATTGATACTTTACTTTTTTCGTTTTACAGGTTGAATTTACCACAAAACAAGCACCAAATGGTTTTGTAGGGGTCGATGATATAATTATAGGTATGTTTTTACGAGTATATGTAATCATTTATAATTTTTAATGTCTTTTTTCTGTATTTCGATAGCATATAAATACTCTATAACCGTCAAATCTCATGATTGTAATTATATTGTTCAACTGTTACTTTGACAACTTTTGATAAGTGTGTAGATAAATAATTTTGTACCGCAAATATAACAGGTAAATATATACATAGGCTCGGCAAGTTAGAATTAAATGTTGGTACACCACAGTTTTTAAGGTTTCCATCAGATTCATTTTTGACGATGCTGCGAAGCAGCTCGTCGTAGTTATCATATCATGAACAAATTCTTCACAATGGCGACCTATGTAAAAGACCGAGCCAGTCCGATTGAGATAGCTCGATTTTTCTAATCGGCATACCTCGCTGATTATCATTGATAAAGGTATAGGAAGCTCAGCTATAAATAGGACAGCATATTCTGGGAAAAAGATTTAATAATAGTTTGAAAACGTTAATTTTAAATCAGTTATATTCAATCCATTATATGTTTATAGATCAAGGAAACAACTATGCATTTTTTGTATTTTATTTGACATTTGTCGTGATTCAGTAAATAAACTGCGAATTAAAACGTGTATAATTAACTTTCAACGCGATCATGAGTGTAAAGAAAACGAATTATTTCGAACCTGACATTTGTAAACGTTGTAGCGACAATGGTATATAAACAGCATAATAGCCATTTGACATCTTTGACACTCGCTCTTATGCGCGCTTTCTCATTTTGCATATTTAATAAACTTTTCAAACACAAATTACTGAGCCACATCAGTGCACATACTATGTTTGATAATTCATTCGTTTGTTGGATATTATTTGCTGTTTTAATTAGGTCATATCGCGGACATTTAGTTAACCTTACCATGTGTTCATGGGCGAACTCACGTATTCAAGTGCTCTTACGACTATGTGTTCATACCTACTTTCGGGAATCATCATGAAATTATTGCCGTACTTAACGAACAAGCATGCCTTATTGAATTAGAGAAAAAAACAATAATCAAAAGAGAAAATTATATGTGCATGCACATGGGCATGTAAAATCTCGTCCGTACACTTAGCATCATTAACTTAGGAAAGGAAACAACGAAATATAAAATTTGGTATGATATATATGTAAAATTAAAGAGCATGGTGTAATTTAAGAGCATGTCAAGTTTTGAATTTATATGCTGAAACGTAATGTTATAACCCACAAACGTTTTACTGTAACAGAACGTTTTTTTCAGATAAGTGGTACAGAAAATACACGTCGAATATCTTTTTAAAGATATTTCTTGTTATATTTGATCGATAATGTAACCCGCCTCCCAGTTTCGCTGAATGGATCAAGTTCCCCACGGGTACTTCTTCCCCGTACCCCCAATTTTTTCTTCGTTTTTCGTACCCTACATTTTTCGAACCCATTTTTTTTTCGTACCCATTTTTTTGTACCCAATTTTTGCTCGTACCCAATTTTTTTTCGTACCCAATTTGTTTTCATACCCAATTTTTTTTTCGTTACCAAATCTTTTTTTGTACCCAATCTTTTTTTGGCATGATTTTTGTACCCAAAATTTTCGTACCCATTTTTTTCCTACCCAAAATTTTCGTACCCACATACACAATTGTGGTGATGTATATAAACTTAAATAGATGCTTTTATATCAATCCTCTTCAAACGCATCGTCACACCAGTACTGTCAGTACTTTGATTAATGACGGGTGTTGCTATTGACATGCTTAATTTTTAAACTCTTGGACAGACAAACATATAGGCGCTGCTAATCCGTCCGTTTTTTTAACCAGGTTTTCCGAAGGAAAAAAAACTGGTTATTAGATTGGCGAATGCGGGCGGGCTGGCTGGCGGGCTGGCGGGCTGGCTGGCGGGCGGGCGGAACAAGCTTGTCCAGGCCATAACTATGTCGTTCATTGTCAGATTTTAAAATCATTTGGCACATTAGTTCACCATCATTGGACGGTGTGTCGCGCGAAGAATTACGTCAATATCTCCAAGGTCAAGGTCATCCTTTGAGTTTAAATGTCAAAAATGGCCATAAATGAGCTTGTCCGGGCCATAACTATGTCATTCATTGTCAGATTTTAAAATCATTTGGCACATTTGTTCACCATCATAGTACGGTGTGTCGTGCAAAAGAATTACGTAGATATCTCCAAGGTCAAGGTCGGCCAGCTGGCTGGCGGGCGGGCGGAACAAGCTTGTCCGGGCCATAACTATGTCGTTCATTGTCAGATTTTAAAATCATTTGGCACATTAGTTCACAATCATTGGACGTTGTGTCGCGCGAAAGAATTACGTCAATATCTCCAAGGTCAAGGTCATCCTTTGAGTTTAAATGTCAAAAATGGCCATAAATGAGCTTGTCCGGGCTATAACTATGTCATTCATTGTCAGATTTTAAAATCATTTGGCAAATTTGTTCACCATCATTGGACGGTGTGTCGCGCGAAAGAATAACGTCGATATCTCCAAGGTCGTGGTCACACTTTGAGTTCAAAGGTAAAAAATGGCCATAAATGAGCTTGTCCGGGCAATAACTATGTCATTCATTGTCAGATCTTTAAAGCATTTGGCACATTTGTTCACCATCATAGTACGGTGTGTCGTGCGAAAGAATTTACATTGATATCTCCAAGGTCAAGGTCGCTGCGACTAATAATAGATTTTGAAACGAGCCCTTTATCAGACTTTTTTTATTGAAAACCTGGTTTTGTGACAATTTTGTCCTTTGTTTATATTTTGGATTGATTTAAGTTTGAAGGGTGTGAAACGAATTTCACTGTAATGTTATTCTTCGTAAAGCTCGATGTCCGTCCGTGTGCTCCTTCCTATAAACGTATGTTATTGCGATGAAAACCAATAAAAAAAATTCTTCATATCAGATAACATATTTAAAAAACAAAACAAATGTTAACTGGAATGCCGATGATGTTTCTTAAAGGAATCTTTTCTCGGTTTGGTAAATTGACAAAATTGAAAAAAAGTTGTTTCAGATTCGCAAATTTTCGGTTTAGTTATGATATTTGTGAGGAAACTGTATCTTTTGACGATTTAAAAACCTAAAAATTATAAAGCGTTGCAACGCGAAACGATTGAATAATTTGGAGAGTTCTGTTGTTGTCGTTTAAATTTGTAACTACGAAGATTGGTTATATAACGTATAAAATACGCATCTTTTGAATGATTGGCAGGATAGCTCGGTTCGCTTATGCGTGTTTACTTCAGGATTCCGGGGGTCAATGGTTCGAGCCCTGCTGCGGGCTACTTTTATTTTTGATTTTTTACTGGAGCTTTTAAAATTTAATGTTTACATTTATCAATATAAAGCATTTAATGACAAACTTCAAAACATGCCAAAATCTGCGAAAAGGCCCCTTTAATGATCGGTTTCACCATCGTCAAATGGACATACTGTTTGTTAACCCAACCGCTTCGTGTACTAATACAGGCGGATGTGATTGCGCAATAAAGTTTAAGAAATTCGCCAATAGCAAAACATGATGATATTTTATCATAATTATTTTTCGGACCACTTTCATATTTAACAATAATTATGTCATGGTGCCAATAGTTGTTCAAAGATTTTAAAAGAATACACAGGCAATAAAATCATTCTTTCAACAAAGCTGTGTATCCCTAAACGCGTGAATGCCAAATTAAAGCAATTAATTTTAAACCTCGATAAGTATATGTTTCAAATACAGTTGAATTTTTAAGTACCATTAGTGTGTGTGTATGATAGAAGCAAAGATTTAATCAATAATTTGTCATTGTTATTACATTAATTGTATCTGTAGTTCCACTACCAACACATTCGATGTAGTCTTTATCACTAGAACTAACTATACATTCTACTGTTGAATTGGATGTGAACGTTGTTAAATTAATGCTGATTATCTCAAGTACATGTCCGTGAAATAATTATCATTCAGACGAATAATAAATCGGGTTTCATGAATATTGCTGGGCCAAGTGTGAGGTTGAGCGCTCTAAAACCGATTAAAACCCCCAATGCTTTGCATTGACCGTTCCAAGGCGGTGACCCCAGCTTTATTCTTATATGTGTTTATGTTGTTTTGTATTGTGCTGTTTTGTACTGTTTGGGCAATCGGTCACTTGCCTTAAATAAAGGACCAACTAATTGTATATAATAAGAATTTAATACTGCTCTAGCAGCTGGAGTTTCACTTCTTTATTTTGAACAAGTTGGTGTTGTCAGTCTAGACAAATACCGGGCCCTTCTTTCTGACATTATGAAGTTATATTAAAGACATTATACAGGTCAAATTAACTTTTCAAGAACGTGTTGTTGCAATTATTGTTAATGTGTGTTTTTCTCCGTTTCTTTGTTTTTCTTTTATTATATATTCAAATAATAATATTTGTAGCGTTAGTGGTAACAAATGAATTTTATTCATTATTCATCAATTCTTTGCGTTTACCGTTCCACGGCGGTGATCCCAGTTTGTATATATGTATTTTTAATGTCAGAGATCTGGTATAAAAGTAGTTGAAAAAAACAAGAAATTTCTCTCATGATTGAGTTTCTGGAGTTATACACGTTTACATTGAGTTGTGTTGGATGCAGTAGAGCGCATCCCCGTACATATATGCAATATTGTCATATTTCAGTCTTTAGAATATTAAAGCATTGGAGCTATTCATGTTATGTGGATGAAACGTATTTACAATCTTTCTGTCACTTAATTTGTTTGCCAATTATCGGTAGATAAATCGCTTGCATGGTAGTTAACAATCTTTAACAGATGGGCCATTATTCTGTTTTTTTGTGTGTAACTTAAACACATATCCCATAATTGTGTTAATAGTTATCCGATACTAGTGCATTTAAACTATAGTAATTGATTTACTTATACTTAACGATTTGGCATTCATGTTCATTTTTTTCTTTTGATAGGTAATTTGATTGAACTCGTTTTAGACGCACGTTTGGTTTGTGATTCATTTTGTAGTGTATCGTTCGAATAGGAATTAAACCGGTTTAAGCCCCCATTAACATCTCGCCTGGAAAACGATCGCACCGGCCAGCCCACTGAATCACGTGATATAGCGGTCAGAAAACCTAGACAAGCTAACGCCAAAGTTGTATCTATCCTTATAGATTATGCGACATTCTGGATGGTTTTAAGGTAGCGCACCTCTAATGATTTTCCGCGATTTATTTTACGATCATTGCCGATCTTCAATGATCGGTTATTTCCGAGAGATGCATTTTATTTTTTTCAAACTTTGAATTGTGATATGAGTTTACCTAATTCATTTAGAATACATTATTTTCACTATAAATATTGACTTTGATCCAATTATCATCTGAAAAATACGATTTCGCGATTTTTTCAAAGATCGACGAGCCTTTTTACCTGTTTACTTATAGATATCTAATTTAAGGTTGCACTGAATCAGATGTGAAGTAGTCGTGGCCGAGTGGTTAAGGCGATGGACTAGAAATCATTTGGGATCTTCCCGTGCTGGTTCGAATCCTGCCGACATACATTTTGCGACGCGTTTTATTTCTTTTCTAACGTAATTTGATTTAATATAGCATATTAGCTATGTTTATTGTTAAATATGTTGAAAATTGTATGCACATCCTTCAATTTTTAAAATTAAAACAATGTTATGGCTAAATTGGGTAATTTACTGCTGAAAATACGAATGATGCATGTTGCATTTGTATTTTTATTTCAAAAAGTAAACGGTAAATCTGTCTTTTTCTTGGTATTTTTGCTGTATATAGTGTTTCTATAAATAATTAGTTTAAAATATAACTTAAATGATACTATTTTGAATTTTATTACAGTTTGTTTTTAACCGACCCAATTTTTACTTGGCTGAAATCACTTTCATTTCATGGCGCTATTCCATAGATAAAAATTTGTAAAAAATAAATGTCTGTAAAACAAGACTTATTTCATCTTGTTTTAATTTTAAACACCTTTACTGCATCTGTTCACACCAACTTCATGCCCATATTTGGAAATTTTAATGATTTATGGAACTTTTATATACCCCAGGGGTGAAAACAAACTTGACAAAAGCCGAGCGTGAGGGTGGTTTTGAAAAAATCGGTATATTTTTTAAAAAGCATGGAAAGCCTACCTACAAATTCGCATGTAGTTCAGTGAAATGATGCTGATTAGGAAAATAATTAATTAAATTATATTTAGATATGTGCCCATTAGGGGTGCGCTACCTTAATAAATATTTAATCCCTTATAACACTGGTAAAATTGTTTTGTTTCATTTATTGATTTGGTCAGAATTTGATAAAACCCGTTGTTGACATGAGCATTGTTCTCCTTTTGTTCCGTTACAATTATTTGACCGGTTGTTACTGTCCATAGATTATGTGACATTAAACATATGACGAAACTTAGTAGAACGAAAATTCGCATTTAAGCCCGGTCTTTATTGTGCAATCATTATTACGGGAGTTATTGCCCTGTATTTATAGATATGGCATGTTCTAATGGATCGTTGTGTCCATGCGGAATCTCGGGACCTAATGATCTGATTTGATGATATAATAAATGTGCCCATTTTATATCGGACACTAAAACATACGAATTGTATGACACTTCATATGCAGCATTAATTGGGTTTAATGCTGTATTTTCAGGTTGTTCCGCTATAGTGATTTTTTAGGGAGTTGTGCTCTTTGATTAGTAGTATGACATTTCTGATGAATTGTATTTATCTGTGTCAGATCACATCAACTAAAGATCCTTATTTGACGAAACTGTAGGGGCAGTCTCCTTACAGATTGGCTACGCACACATGTCCAACGGCTACACTTAGCTTTCAATGAGTCATTGCCTCTTGAATAAGTATTCTCTCCCACTCAAGAACTCGAAAAGTTATCATCCGAATTTAATTTCACTTGATATGAATCATCAATATATAGTGGATATGCGCAGAATGTCAAGTCGTTCGGCGCAAACGATTTTTTTCGGGTCGGTCTCTGGAAGTTTAGATCCGCCTATGATGATAATTAGTATATACAGTAACCTTATAAGCTAGACATGCGCGTATTGTCAGGTCAATCCGCATGAGCGTGGAGTAAGTGACATTCAAATAATAATTTGTTTCCGCGTGAGATCGCTGACAATAACGATCCAAAGTTAAAAACTGTTATGAAGAATAGGTGGGGCATGCATATATAACCAGATGATTCCGTTCCAAATAAGTTGAATATCATCATTACGGACTGTTGATATTTCATTTTTTTTTAAGTTTCCAATCCTTAAAATTAAACTATACCTTGACAAAGCGCATAATAGGGGTGCATTTTATCAGTTTTCCTGCCATTCTGTTTATGAAATCCTGCGTAGTCACATCTGAGGTAAAAGTTTTAATGCAAACGAATGTTTTACACAATCTTTAAAATACTCGAAACATCGATTTGTGTACGTGAAGAAACTACAAAGGGTAGTTTAAAATTTCAGAACTGAATAAGACTTTCTTAACGTAAATTTTGGAGGGGGAGAGGCTATACGTCAATAACATTAATTATTATTTTTATTTGTTTTATAAACAAGCTCCGTATGATCATCAATTTTGATACAAAAGAACGTAAATAAGAAAACCCTCGCAAGTATATTCAGATTGCAGAACCCTTTGTTTTATTTTTCAAAAATAATTATTTTTTTATCAACAAACGAATAACATGACGCTCTTTCATTACAGAGAGTTTCCGATGTGACCCTGGGTATTCTCCGGTTAAGTCGGAAGTTTGGGCGTATTGTTCTTCTGCTCGTAAAACACTACCGTCGTGTGAACATCAAGGTAATATGTATTATGTATATCATATTCTAGGTATAAAGAGGTCTAATTCATTAATTGTTATCTGTATATCAGCGACGAATTCTTAATTTTCCTTGAAACGATATTATGTGGATAGTGTGAATAAACAGCGATTTGAACACTGACAAAACACATTAAACGCGTTCTATCGCATTGTCGCCATCGTACTATCGCGTTGTCGTACTTTCGTCATCGTATTATCGCATTGTCGCCATCGTACTATCGCACTGTCGCCATCGTATTGTCGCACTGTCGTCATCATATTATCGCACTATCGCATTGTCGCCATCATACTATCGCACTGTCGCCATCGTATTGTCGCACTGTCGTCATCGTATAATCGCACTATCGCATTGTCGCATTGTCGCCATCGTACTATCGCACTGTCACCATCGTCTTCTCGCACTGCCGCCATCGTACTATCGCATTGTCGCCATCGTACTATCGCGTTGTCGAATTGTCGCCATCTTACTATCGCATTGTCGCCATCGTACTATAGCGTTGTCGCCATCGTACTATCGCATTGTCGCCATCGTACTATCGCATTGTCGCCCTCTGAATTTTAATGTGTAAGCACGTGGCCCTAACGGTACAAACATATCAGTTCGTCATCTTTAATGACACTACAACTTCGTTTATTTCATTTGCGTCATTCGTGTAATCGTGTCACCATCTTTTAATAATCAGCGTTTATTTTCGTAATACTTTTATACATGTCGCGGAAAATCGCGATAATTTCAAACAGCTTATAGGAGCGCAAACCAACGCTTTATCCAACGGACACACATTTGACATGTGGCCACACCTACTAACGGCTAGAGGAGCACTAAAGAAACAATAATTATCAGCTTCACGATGAACCGTTTGAATTGAAATAAATCGCGCGTGTTAAAATAAGCCACTCAACGCATTGAGTTGATAATCAATAATTAAATTGAGTCGTTAAATATGTGGTTTTACACACATGAAACGACCTGTAGTTAACCATACCAGCGACACATTTGAACCTGCTCCTTTCGATTAAAACTTGTTTCCTTAATAATGCATGTATTTAGTTTTCCGGTATTATAAAGGTCCCTGAAACAATAATTTCATTTACACTAAGTCGAAATCAAATTCACTTTATCTCAGATTCAAGTTTATTATTAGTAATTATTCAAGATTATGTGCAACTTTAATATCTTATAGATAAATTCTATATCACATCTCTTCTTTGATAGACTGTGGGCTGTTTCACGATCTTCCTCATGGTGACGTCGATATCACCAACACAACAAATGGGTTAATTGCAACACTTACGTGCCATTTCGGGTATATCCTTAATGGCAGCAACACTACCGAATGTGCCAGCAATGGAGAATGGAACCATACAGGACAAAATTGTGTACCCGTTGGTAAAGCCAAGATACATTTTTTTCTACCTAAACAAATGATTTTAACAACACCTTTGACATTCCGAATATAATATTGCCTTTTTATTTACTTACTACATTGTCATTTAATCTATAAATCAAACGAAAATCAGGGATTATGTTTTGCATTTTAATAATGTACACAGTATTTTAACTTATTTCAACATGAATTTATTGTTAAATCATTCACACCAAGTCCAATGCTTTTGTTAGATTGCGGACCATTGCCAACTCTTTCATACGGTACTGCGTCATCAACTGATACAACCTATCGATCAACGGCAACGATCACGTGTCACACCGGATACAGTCTGCATGGGAACGCCACACTCACATGTAACAGCAATGGGATATGGGGCAATGTAGAGGGGGCATGTGAACCACTTGGTGAGTGCTAACTATCATGCAGTTCCTTTCATATTTGTGAATGTTTCAGGTAGTACACGTTAACTTTTATGTGTGTATGTATATCTATAGTACATAAATATGTCATACTATGATAGATTGTGGGACATTCAAAAGACCAAACAATAGTTTCGTTTCAACAACGAACACCACATATGGTTCCACAGCAACTATCACTTGTTACATCGGATACAAACTCTATGGAAGAAACACATCCACCTGTAACAGCAATGGAATGTGGAGCAACGTCGGTCATTTATGTACACCAGTCGGTAAAGATTATTTAAAACACACTTCATACATAAAATGTAATGCAAATTACAAATTGCAGTGATACTACTATTGTTAGTCGTTTTAACATTTGAACAGTCGACACCAACATCGCATTCGCTTTTCCATATTTGTAAAAAGAAGGATACTTAACTTTGATTCGCTTAGATTGTGGACGATATCCAAGGCCAACGCAAAGTTGGATATCAACTGGACCAACCACATATAATTCAACAGTGATCATAACTTGCTTTCCGGGCTACAAACTTACGGGAACTGGTATATCTACCTGTGAAGAAAACGGGAAGTGGCGTAACGCAGACCAGGAATGCATCCTACAAACCGTCTTTCTGAAAGTACCTGAAGCAAATTGTACATTTGAGGACAATGCCACATGCAAATGTGACAGCACATCAATCGTGCAGGACACGAACTTCAACAATACAGTCGATATGCCATACAAGATGAATGACAGTTTACATCTGAATGGACAAGGTTTGTTCATGCATCTTCATTAAATGAAACCTAGCTTTGTTGAATTTCGATAAGGTAACACGTTACTTGCGTAACAACACGAATGCATGCGTTGCAATTTTGGTCGTGTATAGTAGGAAAAAGTATTATTCATTTATTACTTGTTCTTCTTTAATTCAAATGTGCACAAAATCATATACGTTAATGACTAAATAGCATACACATAAGCGTTATATATGTTTCATTTTAAAGACAACTCCTGCTACATGATGGCCTGGGAAAACAAATTAGTACAGTCCCAAAGCGGGTTTGCTTTGTTATCGTCCACTTTTCAACCAGGAGTTTATCTTATCAGTTTTCGAAACTTACTTTCTGCTGGAGAACTACATATCATTGTGGAAACAGATTTCAATTCAAGCAAAAATCCAACCCATATTGAACGAGATCAAAACATGAACGAAACAGTGGTTATTGCGGAAGATAGACAGTTTAGGTTAGGATCTTTAGTTACATTTCAGTAGTACAAAAATACATGTATACATTTCAGATTTGACAACAATTAAATATCCAAACTTAAGACGCATTCAAAATATGAGAAAAGGATTAATGTTTATATTATTGTTAATGGGCATTCTTTGTAGATGGTGTATCGAGCACTACTAAAATTGTAAGTTCCATAATCGGTTTTAAAAGCTTTGATAAAAAAGAATGTTTCTATTCAGATATACCATATATAATCTAGCAATATCATATTTTGACAGATTGCGTTCCGTACTAATGACTCGACAAACGGGCATCTCGGAATTGATAATGTGCAGGTATTTAAAGGTATTTAACAAAAGCCAATATTATGTCGTTTTTTGGTCACAAATCGCACACTTACGTAGTCCGAGAGTATAAACTGCATTAAATTTAGACGCGTTTATTAAGTTTAATTTTATAATTTATATTCTTCTCATATAAACATAACGATATGTTCAAAAATGCGTAACACGTACATGTCAAAAATGCATATTTTATTTTCAAACTTTGAAAGTTTTTTTAAATACTGGCTTACGATTAGCATTTCAATATTATGTATAATGCTCCAATATTATGGAAAGCCTTGACTGTGCTAGTCATACACAATCAATATTGTTATGTCACATTATTGATATTTTGGACATCAATACATTTAATGGCAAACATTTTACATCAAAATCAACACTTTGATCATTGTGCAATACAAGCTGCTATGCCCAATCAAAAAAATTGCACAGACCCCCAAAAATATTGCGTACAATAAGTTTGTGCATTTAATCAATCTCTATCATTTCTGTTAAAGAAACGAAATGATGCAACTTTGTCATCTGTAGGCTTTTTTATGATCCGTGATGGCTGACAAGGTGAACACAGAAAATTATACATCTAACCATGTCATGTATAACAAAATAAAACAATACTACATAGAGCATATACATGGTGTTTGAAGAGTTTTTAATGTATATTAACCAGTCACATTGACCTTGCACATGAATTTCCAGACGAATTGCCAATTATTGCTTTAAGGTATCTAAAGATGTAGAATTTTTTACAGAACATAAAAAAATCGGTGATACAACCACGCTAGTGAAGCATGTATTGGTGCAAACTTTAAATTTCAGTTACGAAGATCTTTTCTTGAGCAAAAATAAATAAAGGGGAAATTGTTTTCAATTGAATGCTTTATCACATGCTAAAACTGAGTAATCAAAATCCCGAAAAATAACCACCAAAATAACTTATAATAAAGTAAAATTACAACTAGTTATTGGCATCCCACCGAACAACTGATTAAATAATGCAATTATTCAGATGTATGTTAGTTAAATAAGTGAAATGAGTAGATTGTAATAAGATGTGAAGAATAAACTCAGTCCAAATCATGAGGAGAATACATTACGTTGTGAAAAGTAAACTCAATACAATACTCTTATTTCAATATCTGATTGCTTGATGTTTGACAAAAAATAGGTCATACGAAATGTCTGTTGGTCGTAGGTTATTTGTCCAAGATTTTATATGAATTAGTATGATTATGCAATCGCGTTATTCTTTAACTCCTAAATAAACGACTAGTGATTGCATGTAATGCAATGCCTTATGGTGCCGGAAAGCATCAGACGTTATTATTCCTATGATATGTGATCTTTGAACGATATTATTTTTCAATAAATTTCACGCATGGATTGTTTCCTTTACTTATTATTGTTTATTTGTGCACGTCTTTTCCAATTTTAAATAAAACATTTCTGCAATTGAATGAAATCTTCTTCTGTATATTTTGAGTGATTGTTTTTAATTATTACCAGTTTATATGGTCAAGTTAAGCGTAAACATGTAGCGTTTGCAAGAAATAAAAACTCATCATACAATACATCCCAAGTATTAGTTCTTAAATAAGAGTGTAATCACTAGCTGAATATAATAAGAACGCCACCAGCACACATGCTATTCCATTAGCCCACATTTTTCGTTTGTTTGAAATACACTTATAATAACATCTTCAGCATTATTTTCTTATTTCAATACACTTGATGGATCATTTACATAGTTTTTTTTGTTAGGAGTTTAATGCGTAAAGTGACAGCATCGTTTTTTTTTTCAAAACCAAGGAAATCATACCAGTATACAAATATTTCCAATATTTCCTATATGGTGACAAGCATGACCTTACAAGATATTTGTAACTAAATGAAAAATATATCATATCTTCAATATGACCATCATCTCTTAATTAAGGCAGCCAATCTAACATGATAAACTCACAAGTGTTATGTTTGTCTGCCTAGCTCTACTTAGTTTTACGCTTTTTTTCGGCATGAATAGCTTAAGGAGAGCCGTTGTGATCACCCTTTTGTCCGGCTTCCAACGTCGTGCGGTGAGCGGAATAGGATCTGCATCATCAATTTTTGCTCGTTACCACACTTTTAATGTTTCATATTTCAAGTGCGTCTTGAAAGTAGGTCATCAGGTAAACTCTCTCCGTCTAGTGGCCACATTTATGAAGAAGAATGGTTAGAATGATAATATTGACAATCTAAAGACCATGTTTAAATCTGGGTTAAGCATGGTCCAACACAGGCATCTATGTCATATCTTAAACAAATGGTGCCCGTGACCATATTTTAGCGCAAAGGGCCATCGTAGTTCTTCTCTTTTTTATGTCTCCCCTAGTTTTATGACATTCACATTAAGAAAACTTGTGACATGGATCAGTCTAAAAGTTAGTAAAAATGCAGTATTTTTCTCATCTTGTTCTTAAATTTGATGCACTCATCCGCTCTTAGTTATACGTAATTAGTTTAGGTCAAGAGCGAAATGATATTTGAGATAAGACATTTACTATAAAGGTACATGTAGTTGTCTGGATAATGTCCATCACATACCATCTCATATACATTACCATTTTAGCCAACACATTGGATTAATGATGTTTTGAAAATATAGTGTAATTGATATTTCGCTTGTATGATATTGAATCAGAAGGTAGCAAGCCATATATTTTTACTCGTATTGTTAGGTCGCGTATATATCTCTTTTTGTGTAAAAATATTTTGGAACAATATACATGTTTAGTAATGTCAAAATCATAATATACAAATCTAAAATTAAGAGTCTAAATAAATATATTATTGCAGAGTTATTTTCATGTTATCTTAATTATCAACAGTTTTGGCAACTTGTGCTATCACATGATCAATTCCAATAAAACACAATGTCGGCCTTCGGACGTATTGAGTTTGTTTAAATAAGTGAATCGTTGTTTTTTTTAGTATAAGTTAATTCATGTTTGATGATTTATATGTAACACCAAATACAGCATGAGCTGTCAGAACAGCGGTTCATTTGATCTTTTTGATCTTTACAAATGTTGGCGGTCATTTGAATATTTCAAAACACTTTCTTACAACGCAGCTGCATCTTCATTTGTTTGGACATAGTTTAAAAGCATTTTATCCTTACACATTTTTGTGCTGTCTATTTGTTATAAGAGAGGGTGGGGCGATAATATATCGACTAGCATACGTACCTTATATACAGAAAAATGATAGCTGGTACCGCTTGTAAAATGCTACTGACACAGGCATCGAAAAAATACCATTGGTTACCGACTCTCTGCACGTAAAGCTTCATAACTTTTTCCCATGTATTTTAAACGGTTTAAGTCACAAGTTAGTATCGGGTATTGTCAAAGAAAGCGATGAAAATACCGATTTTAAAAATAAAAACAAATGTTTTGTTTTCATGTTCATAACGTAGAATATTCATAATGTTTTCACGTAGAATATTCATAATGTACATATGTAATGATATATTGACTTTATATACAGACAAAGGTACTAAAAGTATTGCTATTTTAACAAAGTAATAATCATTCTATAAACCATTACTTCCGTGATGTGTCAACACGGTCGAGTTAAATTTTCCGAAACTTTGCATTTTAAACTCGTTTGAGCATTTAAATGTAAAAACAAAAAACCACAAAAAGGAACGATATGAAGTAAATTCAATCGAAGTATATGCAAATTTTACACACAAAGATCCAATTAAACTATCAGTTGTTGGACCTGAATAATTATTTTAGCATATCTTGTTTTAGTTTAATTGTAAATATCCAATGAAATAGAAACCAAAATAACTTAGTTTTTAATAGAATATGCGCAAAGGAAATGCTTGCTACGAAAATAAAACGTTAAATTTAAAGATGTCACGAAACTTGTCCATCAAAATTAAGTGTTGATAATCGAGTCCTGAATACACCAAGCTCAATAAAATCTTAAGTAACTATGCCTACAATAAGATTGATCACATGCAGCCTAAAAATCAAAGGCATGTTTAATCGTCACAGACCTATTATTTACAAAATATATATTATTTGTATCAAAGAAATAGAAGAGTGCAGTGTAACTTGTCTACACAAAGAAAACGACCGCTAGTATAAATACGTGATTGTAACAAAATAACACAATTATGGAGACAACAATCATATTTGAAAAATTGTTATCCGAGATCTTAACATTTTCTTCGCACTGTCAATGCTTTCCATACATCGATCTCGGCATTATAAGAGCTACGCTAAAGGTACGTTGCAAAGTAGTTTTTGCTAAATTGATTCGGGAGCAGATAGTTCCATCAGTTTACCTGGGTTCAGAGATTGTATATTTTTCCACGAGTTGTAATTGCAGGGTGCGATCTTCTGAACATAACAAATGGGAAAATAATTGTGGATAACCACACAGCCTACTTTCGCTGCGATGAAGGATATCGCCTGGTAGGAAATTCCAGTTCCACGTGTACGCAATGGAAGTGGACCTCTGAAGCGCCGAGCTGTGAACTTATAGGTACGGAATGGTATTTAGGTAACAATTTCATCATTCATGTCGAATATTACATTATGACTGATATATATTCTAATATGCTTCTGGACAATTCTAACATGCTTGCTGTCGATTCGTTCAAACTTGATGATTGTTGCAACATGATTGGTGACAAATGGATGTTTGTATGTTCATTATTCCTGATTCATGATTGAATAACATAAATTTTCACTGACATAAATGTATACTTTAAAATTTTAACAAGCGTGATGAAACTGTTATCTAAAACGAATCATAATCAATTTTGACAGCGTCATTAACAAAGTCAGTTAGCAACAGACAGTAAGCAGACTAAAACTAAGCCGAATGCAAGTTAGCACATCATTTCAGCAGGTGGCACTCTTTAATTTTCCGTATGTTAAATAAATTATGTTTCTGAAAACATCCGAACCATTCTGACTTCTATACTGAATAAACTGAATGTGTTTCCTTGGTTTTATAATATCCATTAAACTAAATACGTTTTATTTTGCTATTAATACTAGTAGGCCTACTATATACACAAAAAAAATACTGCCAATAATGTTTTTTGATATGGACAAGTTGCAATTGGTACTCCACAAAATGTATATGTACTTTACTCAGGAGATAACGGAGCTTATGTGTTGGAAGTGTGGCCCATCCTTAGTCGAAATAATTACAGTAGACGTAATTTACCGATGTGAATTGTATATCGACCTCATATTTATAAACAAGCCCCACCCCACAGACCTGTGCATGTAGCTTTCATATTTCTCATGTCAGTTAGCAAGGCCATAATTACAATGTATATAAACACATACTATTTAAATATAAAAAAACATCATTTTCAATCAATTTGGACATAAATAAATAAATGTAATGTAAACAGGTCTTGTAGGGGTGGTCTTGCGGGCCTCGTCGCGAGGGCCGGGCAACCGAGCACGCGAGGCCTGTACACTGGACTGATCCTCGTGGAGCGCGTGTGAACGGCAGCTGTAGCCGGGACTCGCATATTGTAGGGGTGGTCTCGCTGGCATAGTCGGGGTACCGAGCTCGCGAGGCCTGATTGCTAGACTGTCTCTCTCGGGAACTATGGGTACCGTTTGTCTCGCCCTGGGATCGCGGACGCCTTGCCGAACACGCGGTTGAATCTGAAGGCCTGCTCTCGGTAAAGAATCTATCGGTGGCTTCGATGTCAATGTATCCAAAAGGGCTACATTCCAGATAGGCGGTTAGAACCCCTTTTGGGACGGTAAAGCTGGAAACAAAAGCGTACCTTTTTTGGAGAAAACATGCTTTTGTATCTCTCGCGACGTGTTAAGTCTCCCGGGCAGTAGATGATCGTCGCGGACCGGTCTTTGAGAGCAGGAACATTGAGCGCTTGTACAGCGAGAGACAGAACATGGTACTCCAAGCGGGGGCGGCCAGCGTGAGGAACCACGTTGCAAAGATAAGGAGAAAGCGGATCACAGTTTTTTGTCCCGGCCGCATACACACCCGGCCAGAGGGAAGAAACCACAGACCTGCCCTCGGCGGTGCAAACGGAGCTAGAACTATTCGGTCCCGAGTTGGACACGGCTTTCTTGCCTTCGATACGGAGAGCCTTGACGTGTCCTGCCAGCTCGGCGCGGTCTTTCAACCGAAGCCGGGCGGCAATCAGTCGAACGTCCGATGGAGCTCTTGCAGCAGTTTCGGAGAATCGACCGCCTCACGCATAGCGCAGCTTACCAATGGGTGGGTGAGTCGGTCGGCCGGCCGGCCTGCTGACCGCGCGTTCCCTCACGTGCGAACACACAGTCGCATCACGGGCGACTCTCATGTGCGATAATGCTACTTTTTTGTTTTTTATTTCTGTCATTATGTTACATTATCATTATCCCCTGCAAGTTACAGCGTCCGACAAACATGGACTGAGGGACGAACGGCGGGCGTATGGACATAACATAACATTTCCGTTATACGCCGTACATTTCCGTAGTCGTCCGAAGCAAATCGGAACCACTGTCATTTGACATAATTGTATCATGCATGATTGTATGTTACTTTGTGTTTGGATGAAATTCACATTTTGCTATCGCGTTAATTTATAAAAGGCATCAATGTTTGATTCGATTTTGTAATGCGCCTATTGCAAAAGTCTCTCTGCAAAATCCAACATACATATACCAAGCATGTAATTTACGAACAAGAATGTTGCATGTGCAGACATGAATGATACCATCAAGCCGAATGTAAAATGACATTTGTCCTCAGGCACGATGTTAGTGACATTAAGCATGAAAAGGTGTCTACATACAAATAGAAAGTACCATCATGAATCATGACACGGTCATAAAGAAGGATGTACTGTTTTCCTTAATACCGTTCCATACATAGGTAGGCAATACAAAAAAGCAGTATTGTTGACGCAGAAAGTTACTATTATCTTGCGTTATTTATGATTAAATTGTGAAGTTTGTATACAACTTAAACGAATAGTGTAATTAATATTTTATTTTTAATTTTTTATTTCTATTATAAAGACAGGGAACATTTTCACTATAATTGTACGTAAATTTGTTTTATTTTTTTGAGCATATTTTTGAATGCATGGGTATATTCCGTAATGCAATTTATTTCAGATTGTGGACTTTTTCCAACGACCTCACATGGTACCGCGTGGTCCACAGCAACCACATACGGATCAACGACAGCAATCACGTGTAATACAGGCTACATTTTGAACGGAAGCAACACTTCCACATGTGGAAAAAGTGGATTGTGGACCAGCACTGGCCAGACATGTTCACCCGTCGGTGGGTTTTCTTTGTTCAATTGCACTTATTAAGTGTGTATGTTGTTTGTTACATATTTAACATGTGTAAACGCAAAAACCAAAGTTGTTAGAATAGAACATGTTCACGAAGAACGATTTTATGGAATCAAGAAACAGTAATTATACACTTAACAGCACAAGGACTTTTTTATACATTTTTTCCCGTTCGATATATTTTATTTTCCTTGAAAATATGTGTGTGATGGTCGCGGGCATCCCACTCCACACAGTACATATTTTGCAAGCGATGTATGCATATTATAACACATTTTTAACATTAGATAATCAATAGCTTTTACAAAACAATACAGATAATATGTGTAAGGGTTTAGGACATCCCGCCCCACACCACACATAGATCGCAAGAAATGTATGCATATTATTATAAATATTATACATTTGAACATCGATAGCTCGTACAATACAATAAAAACAATATTGGTTTAACAAATACTTGACAAAAAGTGACTTATATAATCCCTTATCATTAGCTACAGTTAAGGAGCTAACAAAAGTTCCATATCTTTACTTTGACGCAAATCAATAACATTGTTAATTTCATTCAATACACTGTAATGCAAGGACAGGTGTGATTTAGCTTCTTTAATAGTAGGTCTAGTTTAGTTCATTTTACAAGTGTAACTTAACATTGTGATCAAAACAAATGTTCAATTTAAGGGTCCATTTGTATTTACATTTCCCAAAAGAAAGGAAGGTATGTTTTGACGTTTGAAAAATGATTACATACAGAAAACAATTATGTAATTAACTTATTGACATGCTTACATTCCCAAAATGTGTCATATAGTTTCACTTTCAGTTTTACAAAAGGTGCAATTATTTGAGGTGGCATATTCGATTTTTAATAAGGAGTTTGTATCCTTATATATTGTTGTATTTGATTAAATACACGTTATTTATTGTTTTGATTTTCTCTTCTGTTATCAATTTCATGAAATCACGAATACTCGATCTTAAACGCGTATCAAATTTAGGCGCCATCAAACAGAGGTAACGACACTATTGTGATTGGATAATACTCTTTGATCACCGGGAGGACACGTTTTTTAATGTGCGTTTTGTACATATGCCATGGTTTCCATTTGATCATACTTTATTTAATTTAGTACAAACATAGCGTGCAGCAAATATGTTAATGTTTCGCTTACATGGCATTTATTTTATGATTTGTATATAGTCGTATTATGTTGTGTTGGATTTTTTTTCATTTCTGTTTGGCTACATTAAAGACTGTGGCCATTTTTACACACTGTTTAACGGGAGCGTTTCAACAACTGCCACCACATTTGGATCCATAGCAACAATAACGTGCCATACAGGATACAGTCTTAACGGTAGCAGCACGTCAACGTGTGCGAGCAACGGACAATGGAGCAGCACTGGTCAACGGTGTACACTAGTCGGTGAGATTCAATTATGTTTTCATATATCGTTAAATTCAAGCTTTATTTTTAACTACCGTTCATTGATTTTTACATACTTTTCAAAGTATAATGCGTTATCGTTTTCCAGTGAATTTGTCAGCAACAATTTTACGTTGATGCGATCCGTTTGATAACAAATAACAGTATGCGTTATTTGTGCATTTTTTTATTTAATGTACCCCTTGAACTAGATAAATTTACAAACACTGATATTTCCTAGATCCTTTAAGTGGTCTATTTGCGTCATAAAAAAGTTTGATTATAGACTGCGGACCATTTTATCCACCTACGTACAGCCATCTGTCTACTGGATATACTACATATAATTCAACCGTGACAATAACCTGTTTTCCGGGCTACACACTTACTGGCAATAGGATTTCAAAATGCGATGGAAATGGGCAGTGGAGTTATAAAGACCAGAAATGCGTGCTTCAAACCGTATTTCTAGAAGTTCCAGAGGAAAGTTGTTCATCTGATGACAATGAGACGTGCATATGTGAAAACAGTTCTACCATGCAACCCGTGAAACCAAATGCCACATTTGATATGAGACATGAAAGTAATGTAACTTTTCCCACTAGTGGCCAAGGTATGACGAAGTATAAGCACATATTTAAAACAAAACAGTTCTTTAAAATCTGGTAGAAGACACGGTGATATTCTTGTTGAAACTATTACATACATGCATATTTTATCGATAGTTTTTATCAATTTTATTAAGCAGTTAAAGTACATGATTAACTACTGCATTTCAGAATACAATGTAATGTTCGAGTTGTCTCGTACTGATGTTTCAAGTATTATGAAAACAGTCTGTGAAACCTGCATTACTGAAAATAGTGACAGAATTGCCTTTTTTCTTGATTTTATAGGTGACTCCTGTTACATATTGAGGTGGGAAAACACATCAGTTGCGAACAATATAAGTTTCATAATGATATCATCCATTCTTCAACCAGGGCTATATCAAATAAGATTACACCAGCTGTTTCCATCTGGAGCAATACTTGTCACGGTTGACACGGAAAACAACGAAACCTATGATTTAGACATGTTTTGGAAATACATTAAACAAGATAAATTATGGATAAATGAAACCTTTACTTTTATTGAAGAAAAACATTTCAGGGTATGTTTATGAGTACATGCTTGTATATTATAATCAAATGTAAGGTGAAGACACTTACCTTTATTTCGATATTATTCAATTGACGTGTATGACTATCAAACGTTCCATTTAAAACACGGTTTGTTTATACTAACACTTTGACAATAGCATCAAAATAATTAAACTGAAATGTGAACAAGGATCATCTTAGTTCAATAGGCCACGGGTGTATTGAATAACTTTGTGTACATTTATTATAGTGGTCTGCAGAATGTTCAGTTTTAGTCGAACATTAACAGTATTCTTAAATTAAGTATAAAGTACTTTTTATGTATTTTGTAGTTTGTACTCCGTGCTAACGAATCGAAAGATGGGCTTCTTGGAATCGATAGCATACAGCTATTTAAAGGTATTGTCGTTCATAAAGTTATGTCAATTGTCATGACGAACGAGTATGATTGAATACCGTGATATTAGTTAAACTAATATTTTATGGCTCTACGCATTACTTTATAAGATTTTGCGGATGCGTTTATTTGCAAGTTTGTGTGCATTAAGACTTGGTCAGTTTTAATGTAATGTTGTGAAGGCTCAAACTTTCAATTCCCATTATAGCGTGTGACGTTCTTAACATTACTCACGGACATATAACTGTGGGCAACAACACAGCCTTTTTTCTCTGCGATGAAGGATATCGCCTGGTAGGAAATTCCAGTTCAACTTGTACAAACTGGACTTGGAACTCTAAAGCTCCGACATGTGAACTGATAGGTATGATACATTTTAATAATTATAAAACGCACCTCAGTCAGCCCAGTAGAACCAACGTCACCCTCATACCCGCTCTATAAAAATAACTTAAATACAATTGTGTATTACATGACTGCTTCTTCCTGTAATAATATGGTATAATTTGTAGACTGTGGAAGTCCTGTAGTGCCATCAAATGGTCATGTAACATCAAGTTTCACGTCTTATGGATCTATTTCAACCGTCAGTTGCAGCTCTGGCTATATTCGAAAAGGAATATATACGGGAGTTTGTAGAAGCAATGGGAAATGGTCCAACGAAAATACAACCTGTATATCAATCAGTAAGTACGGTGTTTTATATTTATAACATAAGCACATTGAAAGATTATGATAGCGTCTGTTCATGTCTGGTCACATGCGTTTACCGTAATTACTCTAAATGTTTCGGACAACCCCTTTTTTACAAAAATAAATATTTTTCTTAACTCACAATTTTTTGACATTCGGGTTTTCGTTAATAAAAGTAAGACTCTATATTTTCGGACAGTAAATTTAAAGCGCTATTTTACCAGATTGTTTCCCTGTTTCCGCTTATCAAGTGTCACTTCCATCATCTGTTTTTATGACTGAATTAGGTCATAAACCTAGCAGGTGAATGCCTTAGAGTAAATAACTATGTATACGGTAATAACACATGGTTTCACCCCTGAGAGATAACTGTGACGAATAATAAACGCTTCAGAACGTAAAGCACCCCTATTAATATACAAACGTTTGAAGGTGACTAAGACTGACGAAAAAACTATGAATTCATAGTTTGCAGATTTTTATTTAAGTGCATTAATTACAGGTTCACAGTGGAGTATTGGTAGATCAAAATCTCATCTTTGAACCCGTTGGTCGAAACAAGCATTGGAGTAATTTTCTGTACACAAGAGCATGCGAAATTATTTTTAATAACGTGTAAATATATGTAAAAGTAAAGTATACAATATGGCGTGGTGTCCGAAAACTTAGAGTAATTACGGTAATAACAGTCTGGCGTGTATTAATACACATTTATTCGCAATACAATGTTTCCGGAATACATGTTTCATAATTCCTATATATGTATACACGTATATTTATGTAATTTATTGTGGCTGTTACTTTAAGATTCTACCATGTCAAGTGCGGTTTATCCTGGGTGTTCAAATCAAGGATGGTACATCCGAGTCAATCTGACATTGCTGCGTAGTTTGTTTCCGAATTACAAGGATGAAATACACATTTATCTTGGGATTTCTTCATGTGTAGGCAGTGAAGTATATGAATATCTTCTGTTCGACAAGTTCTTCCAAGAATGCATGACGCAAAGAAAGGTAACATTTCATTTTCGATAATTGGTTTTGTTTGTGTTAATTTAATTTATTTGTGTAAATTGCATATGACATAATGTTAAAAATTGTCTATCATTTGGTAAACTTCTGGTGATACAATAAATTATTGTTGAAGGTTTCAGCTAATCTAAATATCTTCGAGAACCAAATGGTGCTAATATTCGACCCCCAAAACAGTTCTGCGTCCAACCCATTCAACTGGACATTGAAAGTAGATTGCTATGCTGTCGATAAAAATATTATTACCAGCATCTCAACAAACCAATTGCACAGCGCTGAGAAGAGCATAAGCATTTCTGTCTTCAGTGACCCCCTCTTTAGGGTAGTATTACCTAGTCACCCACTGCACATGCAATCAGGCGATAAGGTGTATGTAAAGGTTTCCAGTTCTATCCTTGATCCAGATATTAAGCTCTTGCTTAAATCATGTTACGTCCGACCTGCGTTGGAAAGTGATTCACGGCTGGACATTGTACTTATAGAAAATGGGTATTCAGTTCAATTTTGTTTACATTAATAAATGTATATTGTAAAAACGAATCTAAATTGTAAATCAAGTATTAGAGTAAAATAAAAATATGGTGTTCTATTATTTGCTTTAGTCTACATGTCTGAACTTAAACTTGGAGATGAGAACACTTTTATAACAAGTATAAATTTTTTTACATCAAAGAGAAATACAAAACAAACACCATCTATTTAACAACCCGGCTTACGTTGAAATATGCAAGAAGATGTGTCTGAATAACGAATTATTCTGATAGCTTTTCTTTATTTCAGTTGCGAGGTAGAGAGCAGCACCCATATGATTTCCGTTGAAGCCCACGAGATCCAATTCATGTTCCTCAACTACGCGTTAGTTGCTCTCCGTGAAGGAATGAATATCCTCTGTGATGTAGCTTACTGTAACGCCATAGACCACTCCGTGAACTGTTTTCAGACATGCAGTGGGATGTTAAGGCCTGTTATCATTGGCTGAGAACTGTTATCAGGGACGGGAACAGGGCGCACGTGTCTCCCCTGTCCCCCCTCAACAGCTGACTCCAAATATAATCCGAGGCGTTTTTTACATTTGAATTGCATAGACAATTTACATAAACATATGTGACAGTGGATATGAAAATGGGTATTATGGCTTAAAAATCACATTTTAATGTTTTACTTATATTTTATTTCAACATTCTGTTAGAAACAAACCGCAAAAAATCAGGTTTCGATGATTATTAGTTTTCGAGATATTGACCTTAACGTAATACCGCTGTTTAGTGCAAAATGGTCCGTGTATATACCGTCTTTTCCTTTTTCATTTAACATTCGAAACAACGAAACACGAAAATCAACGCATATAAGTTCATATTCCGTTTTCTAATAACCGAAACTTAAACAAAATACGAAAACAAAATTAATTTCTTTATATCGTTTTTCGTTGTACTTATTATAAAACAAAAAACGAAATTGATTTCCCTGTTCATATTTTGTTTCAATTCATATGACAAAAATAAATGTTTGAAAATTGGAACGGATTGTTTGATCTCGTTTCCCGTTCTTGGTTTGAAAAAAACGGTATACGAAAAAAGAAAAACGAGTGGCGTTTGCGGGATGTGCTGCTCTCTTGGGGAGGTAACTCTTCAGTGGCTTTTTGCGCGTATTTTTCTCCCTTACATACGACTTAATCACTTATTTCCATCAGCATGACTTCCTACGTGCTTTTTCGTGGAGGTAAAGACACGCCCGTAAGGTACAGAGACGTGGATATTTTCAGTTGTTTTTCCAGGTATTGTATTTTTCCAATTTGAAATGATCATACTCTTGACATCGAAAGGTTTTCCAACGTACCTGTATTTCATGCCGATCCAGCTGATTAGATAGGGCTATAATTAGCCTCTTATGACACTTCTTGTTCTTTGCCCCTATGCTCTTTTATCATTGGGGAGTTCCTTACATTTTAAGAGCTGCAATACCCCGTCCCCTGAGTCCCGTATTCCTATTTGTATTACCCGTAAGACCCGCATGACAATTTAAGGACACAATAATCGGCGGCGGCTGCTGAAATGTCCCTATGTTTTACTTTTAACGTCACCTTGCATAATAAAATAAATAAAAAAATGTTATAATCTTATGGAACGGTAAAGTGCAAGGTGTCTTATATATAATTTTCAATTCGTTCGATTAATAACAAATACATGTTGCATTTAACAACTGCATAGTGATATGTCTAGTGATTTTAGCTCTAACACAAGAGTTATAACCAAACACCTTATATGAAACCGCTTTGCACTTGAAGAAAATGAAATTAACTTAAATATAATTAATAAATGTGCCAATTTAATAACTCATTAAACAACATATTAAATGTTCCTCGAAAGAGCGCCCAAGATATAGTTAATGCTAACAAGATATATACATTCCAATGATATTATAACGCCGCTTAATATTTGTTTCTTTAAACGTTACGTTACTTACAGAAGGCGAATATCATGCGTCACGCCTAAAGAATCTACTTGCACTCGTTGAAATGTTCCGTTTAAGACCTTGGTGGTCTCCTAAAATGAAACTCGAATGCCATTATAGAAAGTGTTTACATTTGTAACAATACGCATGTACGTGTATGATTTTCTGAGTCAATGATATAAATAAGGAGCGCGCCATCACGCGTTCGCTTGAATGATCTGTTAAAGTACATTTATTAGTCGAAAAGTGTATTATTTTATTCGTTGTATACACACCAGTTCATTTTAACAGTCCTTCAAAAATTGGACAAAATGTGTACACCAAACAAAAACGTTATTAAAATAAATAAATAAATTTGTAACAAAGTCAGAGTTGTAACTTATTAAATAAAATCCATTGACAAAATGTACTAAACTTAGCGTTGATTTTTCTGTTTTTTTGAATGATGTGTTCTCGCAAAGAGTTTCAAATAATTTTATAATTGTTATAAGCAAATTTTCTTTATTCTATAAAGGGAGCACCAAATATATTCATGCTGATTAAATTGAAAAAGAACTCAGTGCGTGAACCGATAGCTTTATAACAACATAAATTAAGACATTCAGGACCAGTGTCGCAGCCTACATTTGCAACTTGTTGCAAATCACTAGTTGGATGCAAGAACTGCATGGACACCTGGTACGAGAGCCCACCGCCAGCCAGTTACCCGAAGTGTATGAGCCAGGACGGCACACGACGTGCCATGACAGGGCTTTATGAGGCCGTGCATGCTCTTAGGAATAATTCACCATACTAATTGAATGTACATGTACATGTGTATATGTTTAGCAATAATGTGGATTTTTTATTTCATTTCTTTAACAGATATGAATACAGTGCTGTAAATAATTCGATTTTTGTGTATTACTTGAAGAGAAAGGCTACGCCGAACAAAGATATTTTATTGTGCAATGATTATTGTAATGCATGTTATACATTAAATCAAATCCATGACTTGAAACAAAAGCAGGCATGTATATTGGTATATAACTTTACTGTTGATCTATTCATTATTCCATTAGACTAGCCAAAAAGAGCTGTGCCAAGACTCGTCTATTCTTCCTCTATAATACATGTAATAGTGAACATTTTATTATTCAAAATAATAGTTTCAAAGGGAGGAAACTGCGCACTAAGATAAATCATGAGTTATCATCCAAATAAAGCTGCGCAGCGCCCCTCGTTTTCCGTTTTCCGTGTATCGTTTTATCAAATCAGAACGATAAAAGAGAGCAGGCGCTTTGTTTCAATTTTCAAATATTGATTTTTTTAAATTTAAATTGAAACGAAATAGGAATAGACATACACGTTTCCTGTTTTGTTTTGTAATTAGTAAAACGAAAAACGATATAAATAAGTCGATATGTTCTTTGTTTTTTGTATTTGTTTCGGTTATAAGAAAATCGGAATATGAACTAATATGCGTTTATTTTCGTGTTGTCGAATGCAAAACGAAAAACGAAAAGACGGTATGTACACGGACCGAACGGATTGTTTGTTCCCGTTTCCCGTTCTTAGTTTGAAAGAACGGTATACGAAAAACGACAAACGAGTGGCGTTTGCGGGATGTGCTGCTGTCTTGGGGAGGTAACTCATTAGTGGCTTTTTGCGCGTATTTTTCTCCCTTACAAATGACTTAATCACTTATTTCCATCAGCATGGCTTCCTACGTGCTTTTTTTCGTGGAGGTAATGTCACGCCCGTAAGGGACAGAGGCGTGGATATTTTCAGTTTGTTTTTTCAGGTATTGTTTTTTTTCCAATTTGAAATGATCATAATCTTGACATCGAAAGGTTTTCCAACGTACCTGTATTTCATGCCGATCCAGCCGATTAGATAGGGCTATAATTAGCCTCTTATGACACTTCTTGTTCTTTGCCCCTATGCTATGTTAATTAGTACTTATTTTAAAAAAAAACTCGTTTTTATCCTATTACCATGGGGGGGGGGGGTCCTTACATTTTAAGAGCTGTAATACCCCGTCCCCTGAGTCCCGTATTCCTATTTTTATTACCCGTTAGACACGCATGACATTTTAAAGACACAATAAACGGCGGCGGCTGCTAAAATGTCCCTTTGTTTTACTTTTAATGTCACCTTACATAATAGAATGCAAAGTTGTATTAGTACAGCCACTATTGAAAGAAAGAACAGGACGAAAGGAGAATAAATATATAAGAAATGTTTTAATCTTATGGAACGGTAAAGTGCAAGGGGTCTAATATATTATTTCCAATTCGTTCGATTAATAACAAATACATGTTGCATTTAACAACTGCACTTGTGATATGTCTAGTGATTTTAGCTCTAAAACAAGAGTTATAACCAAACACCTTATATGAAACCGCTTTGCGCTTGAAGAAAATGAAATAAATGTACCAATTTAATAACTTATTAAACAACATATTTAATGTTCTTGAAAGAGTTATTGCTAACAAGATATGAACATTCCAATGATATTATAACGCCGCTTAATCTTTTTTTCCTTTAAACGTTACGTTACTTAAAGAAGGCGAATATCATGCGTCACGCCTATAGAATCTACTCGCACTCGTTGAAATGTTCCGTTTATGACCTCGGTTGTCTCCTTAAATGAAACTCGAATGCCATTATAGAAAGTCTTTACATATGTAACAATATGTGTATGATTTTCTGAGTCAATGATATATATGAGGAGCGCTATCAGCGTCGCTTGCATGATCTGTTAAAGTACATTTATAAGTCGAAAAGTGTATTATTTTATTCGTTATATACACATCCAGTTCATTTTACAGTCCTTCACAAATTGGACAAATCTGTACACACCAAACAAAACCGTTATTAAAAATAAATAATAAATTTGTAGCAACGTCAGAGTTGTAACTTATAAAATAAAATCCATTGACATAATGTTTCTATACTAAATCGTTTTTTCTGTTATTGAATGATGTGTTCTCGCAAAGAGTTTTCAAATAATTTTAATTGTTTATAAGCAAATTTTTTTTATTTTATAAGGGAGCACCAAATGTAA